>NW_019154150.1:16065618-16137623 GCF_002288905.1 Enhydra lutris kenyoni
GGCTCAATGGGTTAAAGCCTCTGCCTTCAGCTCAGGTCTTGATCCCAGGGTCCTGGGATTGAGCCCCCCATCAGGCTCTCTGCTCCGCGGGGAACCTGCTTCCTCCTCTCTCTCTGCCTGCCTCTCTGTCTACTTGTGATCTCTGTCTGTCAAATAAATAAATAAATAAATCTTAAAAAAAAAAAAAAAAAAAAACAAGATCAGCCACTCCAGGACAGTTTGGGAAAATGCAATATTCCATGCAGTCAAAAATTATTAAGATCTTTCAATATTTACTGTGCTATCATATGCTGGAAAGATAAAATTATTTATGGTGTACGACTTGCCTGTGGCTGTATTTGATATATTTTGATCTTTAAAATATAAAAATGTTACTTTATGAAATTATAATGACTGTCTAATCCTTCATGAAGAGATCTAGAATACTTAGGGAAATGCATGCTAAGATTCAGTTTTAATTTAGTAGTTTACTTTTTTTACTTAGCAGTGGCAGAAGTAGTCCTTTAGATGTTTAAAATCTATTCCCTTGCTGAAATTATTGCCAAAACATAACTCTCAGAAGCACTGAAAATGGAGTAAGATTTCCTTCTGATAATGAAGAATATTCAGGAACATTTTCATTGGGTTATTTGAGTCTTGTTGCTATTTAAGGAAATGTCCACTGTAAGCACTCCATGTCCCCAAATTATAGAAGCAATAAAACTTTATGTATAACATTCCATCAGTAAAGAAGTGCAAAAAATGAAAATTATTTCTTTCCCAGGTCACCCCCCAGAAGTAACCATCACTTTCATTTTCAGTGCAAGCAGGATTTTTTTTTTTTAGAAGATTGGTAATTTTTTTTAAAGATTTTATTTATTTATTTGACAGATAGAGATCACAAGTAGGCAGAGAGGCAGGCAGAGAGAGAGAGGAGGAAGCAGGCTCCCTGCTGAGCAGAGAGCCCGATGTGGGGCTCGATCCCAGGACCCTGGGACCATGACCTGAGCCGAAGGCAGAGGCTTTAACCCACTGAGCCACCCAGGCGCCCCAAGCAGGATTTTTAAAAAGAGATCTTTGATGGGCACCTGGGTGGCTCAGTTGGTTAAGCCTCCATCTCTTGACTTCAGCTCATGTCATGATCTTAGGGCTTTGGGATTGAGACCAGCACTGGGCTCTGTGCTGAGCATGGAGCCTGCTTCAGATTCTCTCCCTCTCCCCTCTCCCTTTTTCCTTCCCCATTTGCACCTGTGTTCTCTCTGAAAAAAAAAGAAAGAAAGAAAGAAAGAGAAAAAGAAGTCTTCACAATTATAAATAGATATGCTAACATCAATGCAGGGGTACTTTTATCCAGAGGGCAATATCTCTTTACTTTTTAAATGGTGTATAAATCACTTTCCAGCCATAAAATCTACCGATCCAAAAGATCATTTATTTTTTTTTTTTAAGTTTTATTTTGAGATGCTGATAGTCTTGTTATGGACTGAATATTTGTGCTCCTGCCCCAAAATTCATAAGTTGCAGCCCAAATCCGCAAGGTAATGGTATCTGGAGACGATCAAGGTCATAAGAATAGAACCCGCATGACCAGGATTGGTGCCCTTGTGAGAAGAGGTCAGCAAGCCAGCTTGCTCTCTTTCCAGCATGTAAGGTTACAGCCTGGAGGAGGGCTCTTACCAGAACCCGACCATCCCAGCACCCTGATCTCGGACTTCCAGCCTCCAGAACTGTGAGAAATCATTTCTCTTGTTTATAAGCCACCTCGTCTATGGTACTTCGTTATAGCAGCCCACACTGACTAAGAAAAGTCTCAGAAGTTGTAAAATCAGTAGAGAGGTCCCAGGTGCCCTTCACCCAGCTTCCCCTAATGGGTACATCTGATAACTATAGTATACTAACTAAGCCAGGAAACTGACAAGATCATTTCTTTTTGAAACATCCAAGTATTTTGTGAAAGTTCTGCTGTTTATATGACAAGAGGCCCCTAGGATTCTTTATGCTCCAATAAAATTATTCTACAAAGTATCTATATCGTGGAAGGACCTATTAACACATTTTATCATTATGTGTAGTCTGATGTCAAGTCACAGACCGGACAGATGTCAATACAGAATAGGTAATGGGCTTTGGTGGACTATGTGCTGGTTTAAATTCTGTGCCATCCTAGTTTCAAGAACCTGAGTTGAAAGTCATGGATGATATTAGTAGGTCAAACACGTGTATACCTAGCGGTAATTTTGGAAGTAAGTTTTTCCTCACAGTACATCAGTGTCTTAGCTGTAACATAAAACCTTGTCTCTAAGGCTGCATTGAACATTAGTTTCTCAAAAGCTCTGGGTTTTAATTTATTTGAGAAACACCTACACTGAATGCCTCATTTCCTTCACTCTTTTTTTTTAAATTTAATTTAATTTATTTGTCAGAGAGAGAGAGAGGGAGAACACAAGCAGGCAGAGCGGCAGGCAGAAGCAGAGAGAGAAGCAGGCTCCCGGCTGAACAAGGAGGCCGACTCGGGACTTGATCCCAGGATCCCAGGATCATGACCTGAGCCAAAGGCAGTGGCTTAACCAACTGAGCTACCCAGGCGTCCCTCCTTCACTCTTGAGATTGCATTTAGCAAAGTCTAATGAAACGAATGATAGGGTCATGTGGGTATCACCACAATGCACTTTTGTAGTTGTGAAGAAGGTGGTTGAGGCTTGGAAAACATGAGAGTGTATTTTTATAGGCCAGAACTACAGAACAGAGGAAAATAGTGGGTCAAAGGAATCTTTAAAATTTAAAAGAAAAAATCTATTTATTCAAGAAATACTTACTAAAGATCACCTGGTAGGCAGGCACAGGCCCGAGCACTGGGTACATAATGCTGCATTAGACTTGTTTTTCTTCATATTTTGACATCTCAGATATAGAAAGGGAACTAACAGCTAATAGTGCCTAATGGATGAGACATTTTTTTTCACATTTGACGTCTCAGAAATAGAGAGACGGCTTAAAAATCACTGTTGGCCATATGACAGTTGTGATGAACTTGTCACTGCCTACACGTTTGTGAATTTAGCTATAATTCCTGGGTGTAAAACTGGTTAAGGCCACCCTTCAGTGGCTCAGTCAAAAACTCATCTAGGAGGCATTTGAAGAAGGACTATGAGTCCTAGCCGTTGTCTGAAAATCTTCCATTGACCCTTCTAGTAAGATTTATTAGAAAGCACCAACATCAAAGCTTGCAAAATGGGGTCAGGGCATTGAAAAAAGTCCTGGAGACAGTAGAGGAATACTCTCTTAAGAGAGCCTGAATATATACTTGATATCTTAGAGGATACTATCAGATATAAATATCATTTACATGACGACTCTAGGTTGAAAAGTGATTCAGAAGAATAAGGCTATATGTGAATTTATCACAATTATGTTAGTATGCACACATTATACATGTATGTACTATGTATCATATAACACATTGTATATAAAAAATGTATATGTATGAACAGATATGTTTTCCTTCTGCCTGTATGTAAGAGAGATAAATTATAAAAATCTGTGTCTCTATAAGTTTATAAAAAGCCAAAGCAATCCAATAGGGAAAGAAATTTTTTCAACAAATGGTGCTGGAATAATGGATGTCTGTAAAAAAAGAAGAAAAAAATCCCAGCCCCTACTTCACACCATGCATAAAAATTAATTTGGAACCTTAAGATGTAGATATATGGGTATAAAATTGTTTCACTTTTATAATTGAAAAGTTTCAAAATAAAATGATGAAAAAATAAAAATTAAGTAAATTTAAAAGAGTCTACTAATAGATATAAAATAAAAATTCCAAATGATGAGTCATTATCTCCTAGTTTAGCTGACAGAGTTGTTTTTTCTTTTTCTTTCTTTCTTCCTTCCTTCCTTTTTAAAGATTTTTATTTTTTTAAAGTGCTTTCTACACCCAACATAGGGCTAAACTCACAATCCCAAGACCAAGAGTCCCATGCAAAATTTTTTATAAAAGTGGAACCATTTGTTCCAATGAATGAATGAATGAATGAGTCCGTAAAGAAACTGGGGCCCAAAAAGATTAATTATCCAGGATTAGCCAGCTAGTTAAGGGCGCAGTCTAAGACTTGGGTCTTCCGACGATGCTTCTTTCTAAACCGTTTATCTTTGGTTGGGATCCCCAGAAGCAGAGCGTGAGCCAAGGATTCTCACTGTGCAAGTGATTTTTTGTCCATAACCACTGTGCAAGTGATTTTTTGTCCATAATCACTGTGCAAGTGATTTTTTTTAGGTGGTTATCTCAGAAAAATCCTGTAAGGATGAAGGGAGGCAGGATAGAGCCAGGGATTAAAGCAACGGGAAGGCATGAGTTCAGCCAGAGTCCAGACTCAACCTTGATCTCAAAGGAACCCTGCAGAGGGAGTTCCCCACCCTAGGCTAAGAGGACTGGGCTTACGTACTCCTACATCAGTCTGCCAATGGCTTTATGTATCCCCACCTTCTCCTTCAGGGGGTAGGCATCTCTGAGCAAAGTGGCTCTGAGGTCAGTCCTCTGGGGAAGGTGAGCTGGGACCTATTAGCCATCAACACTCAACAGTGGCTTAGGGCATGGGTGCCCTAGCCAGGTAAAGGGTGGGGCAGTATTGGCCTGCACTACACTATCGCTGTTCTCAATATTATCAACATCAGGGGCGCCTGGGTGGCTCAGTGGGTTAAAGCCTCTGCCTTTGGCTCAGGTCATGATCCCAGGGTCCTAGGATCGAGCCCCACATCGGGCTCTCTGCTCAGCAGGGAACCTGCTTCCTCCTCTCTCTCTGTGCCTGTCTCGCTGCCTACCTGTGATCTCTATCTGTCAAATAAATAAATAAAATCTTTAAAAAAATATATTATCAGCATCACGGCCTAACACACTTTGTCAGGTGTGGCCCATTGAGATATTGAGTTCCCTGGCTAATGAGTTTCCTGTGAGATATTGCAAACCAGTAGCATTTAGCTACGAGGATTGTTCCCGTGTTAGACAAGGTTTACTGTAAAATACAGTTAAAGAGATATTCTAAGGACTGCTTTATCCACATACAACAGAGTTCATGAACCAGTAATCAATGGGTGCCTCCATTTTTTCATGAGTGAGAAAGGTTATAATATTATATCTCATAGTTAGGAGAGTGATCATATTATAACTGGTGTTATACTAGTACCCTCCTCATGGGGCTGTTGGGATAATGAAGTGAAATCAAGTAGATAAAGAGCTTGTCACAGTGCCAAGAACATAGTCATAGCTCAGTAAATGTCACCACTATGATCATTAGAAAGGAATTCGAGGCATGAGAGGGGAACTGACTAGGGGCCCTAACCCAGGATGGATGCAGAAGGGATTGGGGGAGACGGATAATCCAGGAAGCTTCACTGTAGGCGATCCTCCTGCTCAGCTTTGCAGATGTCCTTCGAGTTAACCAGACGTTACCCAGCTCAACCGAGGGGGAGAAGGACTGGAATGGGGTGGAGAGTGGAAGGGTGTTTAGGAAGAAGGAATAGCCTGTGCAAAGGATGAAGGGCATGAGTCAGCATGACATGTTCTGGGGCACTGTGCTCCAGCTCGTTTGTCTGGAGAATCTCAGAAGTGGCAGGAAATGAGCCTGGCAAAGTACATGAGGGTCATATTTATGCAGAATGTTAGGGAAAAATATAGAAAACCTATAAATCAGGCCAAGTAGATTACTGCACATGCTTTCAATGTCCTACTGAAGCCACAAGAAAGAGGTCCACCCAAAGATCACGCAGTTGTCCAGGCAACTGTAATGTTGTGTGATCTGGCTATGTACTATTATTAACTATTAATTAAGGACTCAGACTTCAGGAAGTGTCATGAAAATTGGTAGATTTGTGTCTAGCAGAGATGCAAATAAATTGTCTGGTAGAAAAGATCATCTCAAAGGTTGCATTTTATTGCCTTGTAGGACCCTGGGATCATGACTTGAGCCAAAGGCAGGTACTTAACCTACTGAGCCACCCAGGCACCCCTCCTCAGATGTTTCTTAAACCAGATTTATTTTCTTACTGGTTTCCTCACTAATGAAGTCAACAAATTGTAGCATTTTTCTGTATTTTTAAGTTTTAAAAATTATGCTGAGAGTTACTGATTTTAACCTAAAACAAGTAGGAAAAAATTAAAGGATTTTATGCAGGAGAATGATGTATTTATAGCAGTGCTATGGAAAAGTTCATTATTACAGCAGTGTGGCAAGGAACAAGTCACTTATGTGAAATTTAAGTTTGGAAGCCAGTGGACATTTGGTGAAAGTAATGTCAAGAATTTCCAAATATCCTGGGGGCAGGTAGTAAAGTCTGGATGGAAATCTTATCGTGTATAGAACCAAAGAGGAATGATATTCACATTGCAGTTTAGAAGGATGTCCTGGGGCGCCTGGGTGGCTCAGTGGGTTAAGCCTCTGCCTTCAGCTCAGGTCATGATCTCAGGGTCCTGGGATCGAGCCCCACATCGGGCTCTCTGCACAGCAGGGAGCCTGCTTCCCTCTCTCTCTCTGCCTGCTTCTCTGCCTACTTGTGATCTCTCTCTCTCTGTTGAATAAATCAATAAAATCTTAAAAAAAAAAAATAGAAGGATGTCCTGTGGGGCGCCTGGGTGGCTCAGTGGGTTGAGGCCTCTGCCTTCGGCTCGGGTCGTGATCCCAGGGTCCTGGGATTGAGCCCTGCATCTGGAAGCCTGTTTCCCTTCCTCTCTCTCTGCCTGCCTCTCTGCCTACCTGTGATCTCTGTCTGTCAAATAAATAAAATCTTAAAAAAAAAAGAAGGATGTCCTGTATATTAATATGTGTTAACAACACTATGGTAATGAGTGATCATAAATATTTCAAATAGATAAAAGAAGTTGTGCCTTAGGTTTCCTGTTGGAAGCACATTAGCCACGTTCCCTTGGACATGCGGGGAGAAGAACAAGTTGTAGCTTGCCTGCAACTGGAAGGAAAGCCAGCTTATCTGATCTGAAGCTGTCTCTGACATTTCTTTCCTCTCCCCATATTCTCCAAACACAGGAGGTGAAGTGATACCAGAAAACATGTTTGGAAGCACACATGCTCTGAGAACACTGCCCCTAGTGGGAGCTATTAGGACTGGAAGAAGATATATTATTCCTGCCCTTGGAATTTTGAACCATTGGGATGTATAGGTTACTGTGCATACTGCTGTACCAGTTGTGCACTGCACAAAGGAATCCTTATCTGGAGAGGCACCATTTACATGGTAGATATTTTAGATCTGGATAAATTTCCTGGTGGTTGGCATTAAAGTGCCTTGGATCAGGAGTGCCTTTCTTTCTCTTTCTTTATTTGACAGAGAGAGATCACAAGTAGGCAGAGCAGCAGGCAGAGAGAGAGAGGGAAAGGAAGCAGACTCCCCGCCTAGCAGAGAGCCCGACGTGGGGCTTGATCCCAGGACCCTGAAATCATGACCTGAGCCAAAGGCAGAGGCTTAAGCCACTGAGCCACCCAGGAGTGCCCTTTTTGTACAGAAGCACCAAATTAACTGGAGTGACCTTGTGAATGATTTATTTTTTTCACAGTGTATATAAAACGTTGATATATTAGATTCCTAGGATTTTCAGGGCTGGCATTCTGAAGTGTTTTTCTCATATTGTACATTACTATTCTAGTTTTTCTTCCCTAAGATATATCCGTTTTTTCAAAGTTCTGGAAGTTGAGCTGAAGCCACAGATTCTTTGCTTTACTGTTTTATTTTCACCATGTGTCTATAGATGACACTTGCCATCTTTAAAAACTGCTCAGCATAAGGGATGTAGAGCAATGCTTGATATTGGGTTTGTGAATTTAAGCCCCCCATTGGGTTTACAGATTACTTTTTTAAAAAATCTTAAATATTAATTAATTACTTAATTAAAAAATGCTCAGCATCTATTTCCCTCTTAAAACATTATCCTGGATTTCCCATAGGAAACCGTCTTTTTCTCAGCTATAAGATTTAGATGGGATTGATCCTACCCTCAGTTCTAGGGCTGGGCCCTGATTGGCTTAAATCACTATGTTGACTGGCTTAGGAAAAAGAATATAACCTGATCAGAACTAGTGAGAGAAGACGTTTGCTGGGGCCATTTTGCTGCCATAGAGAGAAGGGCCTAAAGCTGCTGGAGGAAGGGCAATTGGTATGAGAATAAATCTAAAAACATAGAAGGAAAGAATTTTCCATGGTGACATCATTCGGGCCCTGAATCACACTGCTCCTGAAGCCAGCTTTTCCTTTGGGTATTTAGGTTATATGAGCCAACACAGTCCACTTACTGTTAAGGCAATTTGAGGTTTGGGAGGTTTTGAGGGGGAGGTTGGTTTTGTTTCGTTTTGATTTTTGTCATATGAAACACACAGATCCTTACCTGATATAATCTATTTCTAATGTGATTTAGATTTATCCGTTTTCAAACCAATGGTTGAAAGGATGAATCTGGGCTCCAATAAATCATTTTTTTAAAAAACTGTTTGCTCCTAAAAGCAATTAACACAAACTGCTGGCAAGAGCTTCATATTATTTGAAAATTGAAGTTACACTTTTTTTTTTTTAGATTTTACTTATTTATTTGACAGATAGAGATCACAGGTAGGCAGCGAGACAGGCAGAGAGAGAGAGGAGGAAGCAGGCTCCCTGCTGAGCAGAGAGCCCGATTCGGGGCTCGATCCCAGGACCCTGGGATCATGACCTGAGCCGAAGGCAGAGGCTTTTAACCCACTGAGCCACCCAGGCGCTCCCTGAAGTTACACTTTTTTTGACCCTTAATCAGAACTGAGTACCCTGACGGCTCTTTCTTGATATTTTCCTTTTGTAAAAATGAACTTCACTTCATGTGTATAGCCGTATGGGTCCAACCAGGAGAGAGAAAAATACAGTAGATTGACTAGAGGAAGTTCTACATAAAGGAGTATTTCACTAAGATAAAAGAGTAACTGTAAGATAAAAGGAAATTATATGGTACCCTAACGCCGAGGGAGCATACCCAAGGAAGACCAAACTTGGAAGATGTTTAGATCTTGTTGGGGAAGGTATGGTTCAACCCACTGGACAGCAGAGAATTTCTGGTTCTGCGAGGCCAAAGTTGGTCTGCAGCTGCTGGGAAGCTATAAGCCACCTTCTGGAATGCAGCCCAGTGAGAGGTGGGGATGGGCAGGCAGTGGGAGTCTGCCCAGGGGCAGGAGCCTTTTGGGATATGCCAGCTACAGGGCAGTTTTGGTTTCCATGTCAAGTGGGCCATGGAAAGGTTATTGCCAGGCCACAGCTACAGTGTCACAGAGGGACTGTTTTCCAGACCCATGGCTGGGGCAGGCTCCATCAGACGTCCTCAAGCCCATACAACCGACCAGGTTGTCTCCAGAATAGGCAGCCAGAGTCTCTTCCTCCTGCAGCATCCTGGAAGGATGAAGGCTTGATTATCACTGTGCCCAGCTGACAGGAAAGATGCTTCAAGGAATTCTGAATTGATAACCAACACTGTGTCTTTCAAAGAACACGGCTCTATCCAAGTCATCAGGCACGATGGTGTGGGGGAGGGAGGTGCGTAGAGAAGTGGGTGGATGTCACTCACCCCAACTCTGTGATGGACTAAGGGTTTTCTGGAAGCTTTGAACTCAGCAGAGGGAGGTCCCTACAAGAGTGTTCTGTGCACGAGTATGAATCAGAAAAAAACATGGAATGTGCCTTGCTAAGCAAAGGTACACAATTTATTTGCCATCAGGCACCTTCAGTGTGCTCACATATAATGAATTTCCCCCAAATTACTGGAATTTTTATCCTTTCCCCTTCAGGGCTGACTACCTAGGAGGACACCTGTAGCAGATCAATTTTTCTCAAAATGCCCACAAGAATCTCTCTCTCCTTTTCTTCTTCTTCTTCTTCTCTTTCTCCTCTTCCTTGTGAACTAGTAGGGACCCAGAGCTAGGCACAACCATGGAATGAGGTCGTCAGTATGCCAAGACCCCCTAGTTGGAACAGTCAGTGTTGCATGTCATCCTGGGTTTCTCCATCACTCCGAGCACACAAGCCCCCCAGCCAGCACCCAGTGTCTTTGCCCTAGAGTAGCCCTCAGGCTGCAGGAAGCCTTGTTGCAAATACCTGGCGGTTTCCAAGCACCCTTCCGCTAACAAGTCCTTAACTCCCATGGAAGTGAGCCAGAATGAGCCCCAGTAGGATGTGACCTGCTTTGCACTTTGGCTTGGCCCTCTCCCCCTGCCTGTCCCACTGTCCCCTCCTCCGGATCTATCCTGGGAATCCTTCCTGCTATGTCACTTTCTTTTCTTTTTTTGTCCCCAGTAAATCAGTATCAGTTCATTTATTTTCCTAAGTTAAATGTTGTTAGTTAACATACAGTGCAATATTGGTTTCTGGCACAGAATTCAGTGATTCATCACTTGCATACAACACTCAGTGCACATCACAAGTGCCCTCCTTAATGCCCATCCCCCCATCTAGCCCATCCCCCACCTAGCCCATCCCTCACCCTCCTCCCTCAATCAATCCTCAGTTTGTTCCCCGTCCTAAAGAGTCACTTATGGCTTGTTTGCCTCTTTCCTTTTTTTCTTTACCCCTCCCCATATGTTGATCTCTTTTCTTTCTTAAATACCAGGTATGTCACTTTCAGGAGAATCCTAGTCTCGGGTTCTGTTTCTGGCAAATTCAAACTAAGACATTCCTATCTAGCAGTCAGGGGAAATTGAGGTGTAAATTACCTAAGCTATAAATAAATAAGTAAATAGATGATGGATAGATAGATAGATAGATAGAAAGAAAATAGATAAAATATAAATAAAGTGGTTGACACTTTAAACCTGGCTTCCTTCTGATTCTCCGGTCTGCATACCTGGCCATAATATTCAATACTGCTTCATGAAACAAGGTCATCTATTAACATGTAAGTCTGTCTGGAGAAGGACCACTCTGGAAACACCACGGCCGGGCAGGGACAGCCATACCAAGCCAGTCCCCTCTAGATCCCCAATGCTGGGGTTCTTTAAAGTGAGTTTTCTGAGGGCAGACTGTGCTATATGGAGTTTTGCTTCCCCTTCCTGGGGGTACCTAGCAAACTCTCCAGTCTCCCAAGCATCGGGGACTGATAACCGGCTATGATAAACTTTGCACTATGCCATAGTGAATGAGAAGAGGGGAAAAAACGTCAGTATGGTAAATTTTGCATGACACCAAATGTATTCAATTTAAAGGACTCTTCTTTATTCTGAGATTCTGTCCTTTCTACGTTTTTATTTATTTATTTTTTTTTTTTTAAGATTTTATTTATTTATTTGACAGAGAGAGATCACAAGTAGGCAGAGAGGCAGGCAGAGAGAGAGGAGGAAGCAGGCTCCCCGCTGAGCAGAGAGCCCGATGCGGGGCTCGATCCCAGGACCTTGAGATCATGACCTGAGCCGAAGGCAGCGGCTTAACCCACTGAGCCACCCAGGTGCCCCTCTTTCTACGTTTTTAAATATTTTTTTTTTATATAAGATAATAATAGTAAAAGTAGATAGTAGTTGACTTTAAAATAATGGTCCGATGTGACAAAATGAAAGTTGGCAAACCCGACATTACAGATTTTTTTGAAGGCAGGGGTGGGGGTTGTGGGGCAATTTTGTTCATCTTAGAATTCAGTAGTCTAGAACTGAGTGTCCTAGAACAGAACCTGCGGTGTCAGACAACCCTCTTATCTGAGCAGAACCTATCCTTAATCATGACCACCATATTAATCAGGATTGTTCTGACAGCAAGGGACAGAAACCCAATGATTTTAGACAAAGGGGATTTTGCAAGGTTCTCATTATATCGAGAAGGTGCTGGTAGGCCTCACAGATGATGGAACTAAGTGCTCAAAGTCACCACTGTCACTCTCCATCTTCCCTAGTGTACCAGTTATGTATTGCTACATAACAAACCGCTCCAAACCTTAGGAGTTAAAACGATGACAGTCATTTATTATGACCATGAATCTGAGATTTGGACAAGATTTGGCTTGGAAGGGAAGGCTCATCTCTGCTTCCTGTGGTATCAACTGATGGCCTCAACTAAGGGCTAGGGGATCTGCTTCTAAGAGTTCAATCAGGCTAGCAAGTCAGTGCTGTCACCTGGGAGGTCACCTGGGGCTAGGGCTCCAGATGTCTTTCTCTGTGGGTCTATCCATGTGGATACTTACAGTGCGGGAGCTAGGTGTCAAGGACAGGCCTCTGAGAGAGAGCCAGGAGGAAGCCGTGTTGCCTCTGTGAGCTGGCCCCAGAGTCAGACAGTATCGTTCTGCCTTCATCTAGCAGTGGTGACAGTCACAGAGGCCCACTCGTCTCATAGACTGGGGACAGTCATAAACTCCACGTCTTGATAGGGAGTAGCCAGATTCTAGAAAAGCATGTGGGCTAAGAAATAGTTCTGTGGCCATTTTTTGTAAATTGTAAATTTACATTGTAAAAACTTTTTTTTTTTTTAAGATTTTATTTATTTGTCAGAGAGAGAGAGAGGGAGAGAGAGCGAGCACAGGCAGACAGAATGGCAGGGAGAGGCAGAGGGAGAAGCAGGCTCCCTGATGAGCAAGGAGCCCGATGTGGGACTCGATCCCAGCACGCTGGGATCATGACCTGAGCCGAAGGCAGCTGCTTAACCAACTGAGCCACCCAGGCGTCCCTTTTTTTTTTTTTTACACAATTTACAAAAACAACTGTAGAAACAATCTGCCCTATTGTCTTTATTCCCTTTGGTGGGTTTCTGCCAGCTCTGGACAACATGGCCATTCATGATTTTCAGGCTCCAATCTTTAGCCCCTCTTGCCTTTGGCCCAGTTTGAGCTGGATCTTTGTGGCAGTTATGGTGGTAAGAGATGGAATAATGTGGTTTGGCTTATTTTGAATCAGGGGCCTACCACTCCACCCATCACTGTGGCCCAAGGGAGGACGGGATTAGGGATAAGATAGGGACAAGGCACAGAGCCAGAAGAGCGAAGGAGCCCTATCATGAGCTGACAGAGCGATAGCTGTGCACCACAGGCAAGAAGTCCTGACCTTAAGGTTTGCTCTCTTGGATGACTTGCTGTAAAGGCTGCCCTTCCCGTGCTCCACTGAGTGACAAAGGCTTGCAGCCAGGGGCCTAATAAATGGGCTCCTAGTTACAGCCCTAGGAGAAGACTTGTCAGACTTTATAGACCCAATTCTGAGACTAAAACTACAGCTTTGGGTGGAAGTTGTAGAGATTTATGTTTAAAGAAACAAACCCAGCCAGCTTAGCGATAAATGGGATTCATTTCTTTCTGGAAGTTTCCACCCTGAGAAGGGATGGAGTTTCAAGCTATATAATCCTTGATGACTGCAAGAAACCCACATATGTTTCTCAAAACAACTTCTTTGGTTCAACACTTCAGCTTTTGAATGCCAGCATTGGCCCTAAAAAAAAAAAAAAAAAAAAAAGAAGCCACTGGAGACCATCTAAATAGAATCTAGCTATTTGGGGGCTGGATATTCAAGGCCTTCCACAACCTGGCTCCAGTTAAACAACTACCACCGTTTCCACTACCAGTTTAAACTGGAACAAGTAGAATTTAAAATAGCATTTTAAATGCCTTTCCATCATTTTCCTTTTCACCTTTGGTAGTTTCCAAAGGAGGTGACTTATGGGCCATTTTTGTTTGCTTCTTCATGTTTTCGTGTATTTCAGGGAACCTAATAAGCACTATTTGGGGGGAAATAAAATTCTTCTCTCAACAGAGGGATCCTCTCAAACCTGTCAAGGGAGGTTAGAACTCTCCAATGGGAAAGAACTTACTGCCAAGTAAGGCTGTTCATCTTCTGTCGTCAGACGGTTATCACCCTGAGAAGGTTATTACATTAAACCTGAACCTGACTCTCTCTTACCCAGGAGTGCACTTCTGGGCTCTGGACCAAGGCACACAATTCTGCTGTTTCCCCTGACTGCCCTTTGGATATTCTAAGATCCCCATCAAATCATCCCACACAATCTGTCCTGCCTCTTTGTCACCAGTTAATCCTACCCAGGATTCCCCATCTTGGTTTTCCTCAGGATGGACCTTAATTTTCAGTGTTCCCCCTGACAGTGGAGTGCCTGTGTTCAGTTCAGTATGTCTTCATTCCTTCACCAAGTGTGCACTGGTCACCAACTGCCGGCCAGGCTCCGGGATCCAATTAAGGGCAGGGAGGACCGGATCCCTACCTCACCCTCACAGGGACTGTGAGAGTACCAGGGGCTGTTATTTATCAGGATCGTGACTCCTTTTTCTCATAAAAGTTTTCTGCTAAAACTGTGTCATCTCACTTGGTTTCTGCCACAACCCTTTTTCACATAGATGGGGACAATGCGAGGCGCCTGGTGTCCCGTACCTGTGTGGGCTTCTTCATTCTATACTTAAATACAGTGGCAGTTTCCATTTTATCTTGCAGGTTTCAGCTCAGCCTTCTGATATGTTGAAATCATTTAAATATGCATCATGCAATTTTTTATTTTGCCCATTCTCCCAGTTTGGGGTCACCGGCTAAGTTGATTAAGTGTGACTTTTCAGATTCATGTTTTTAAGTCAATAGTTCGTTTTACAAAATGTGGACAAAGCAATAAACAGTACCCCATGAAATACCACATCAATTCAAAGACCCTCATATATTTGAATGAATATTTATGTACTTTTCTCTGACATTTGATAAAACTTCCTTTTCTAAAGTCTCTTTACTTGCTATTTTCCAAATCAACGGACTATTTTTTCCAGAGAGTCCGAGCAGTTCAGTGTAGCTAGACTGGTCGTGGCATCTCAAACATAATTCAGGACAGAGCTGAATTATAAAGAACCATAATAACCGTACATCAACACAAGTATCTGTTGTCTGGAGGATTGCCCAAATTATCACACCTCCACTAACCCTCCCTACCCGCCCCCTTACTCCTTTAGAAAGGAAGATTGTGTCATTTGAATATCATGCCCGGTTTAACTTCATTTTTAAGTATCAAAAAGGGATATGCTTTAAAAGAATAGCTAAGGTCCACAAAGGCATCTGCTAAAGAATTTTGTGGGTAATTTTAAAGGCACAGACTACTCTGAAGGTTCTATTTTTATGGTTGTTGTTGAGAACATCAGGTATCAACAGGAAAGCAAATCCTGCTGAGTGAGATCAGATAATCAAGAGAATGGGTTGTCCCAAGCTTCTGCCTGAGCTTTTGAGAGAGTTCTGGGTCTCCCCCCAACCCTGGAGCAACTTCTGGTCCCATGGGCTTCACAGAGCAGTGATCAGAGGCAGATCCTGAATCATTCCCTGGTCTGTGTGGGGAGCTCACATTCAGGGAAGGACATGGACATCAAAATGGTTTCTGCTTGCGCTGGTGCAGTTCCATGCCTCAGGGCTGAGGGCAGGTGGGTGGGTTTGTGCGTGGGTGTGCATTCCTGCGTGTGTACTCCTTGCCAGCCTAGACCTATCTCTGCCCAGTGCTTTTGGAGTATGCAGTGTGCATCAGGTAAAATTCCGAAACCAGGTGTTGTTTCTCATCTTGCTGTTTACAGGGACTGACAGATTTCTTTGATTATCTATTTATTTGACAGACAGAGATCACAAGTAGGCAGAGAGGCAGGCAGAGAGAGGGAGAAGCAGACTCCCTGCCGAGCAGAGAGCCCGATGTGGGGCTCAATCCCAGGACCCCGAGATCATGACCTGAGCGAAGGCAGAGCTTTCAACCCACTGAGCCACCAAGGCGCCCTTGATTATCGAAATTAAAAATGCTTCATATACAAATGTAGTGATCCGAAGGGGCACGTGCACCCAAATGTTTATAATAGCAATGTCCACAATAGCCAAACTATGGAAAGAACCTAGTGTCCATCAACAGATGAATGGATAAAGAAGATGTGGTATATATATACAAATGGAATACTATGCAGCCATCAAAAAATGAAATCTTGCCATTTGCAACGATTTGGATGGAACTAGAGGGTATTATGCTTAGTGAAATAAGTCAATTGGAGAAAGACAACTATCATATGATCTCCCTGATATGAGGAAGTGGAGATGAAATGTGGGGGGTTTGGGGGTAGGAAAAGAATAAATGAAACAAGATGGCATCAGGAGAGAGACAAACCATAAGAGACTCTTAATGTCACAAAACAAACTGAGGGTGGCCAGGGGGAGGGGGGTAGGGAGAGGGTGGTGGTGTTATGGACATTGGGGAGGGTATGTGCTATGGTGAGTGCTGTGAAGTGTGTAAACCTGGCGATTCACAGACCTCTAGCCCTGGGGCTAATAATACATTATATGTTTATTAAAAATTAAAAAAAATTTTTAAATGCTTTATGCCTTCCAAGAAGTTTATGGACTCTTCACCTATGGGAGTGAGCCTGGTTTGATCATCTTGGAAAGCAACAGTCTGGAAGTACTTAGAAAAATTAGGTGTACTGCTAGTCCTGCATTCTCCACCCCTGGAAAGCAGCCTCAGAGAAACTTATTCCTACATCCACAAGGACACGGGGGAACATTCATTGCAGCATCCTAGGTGTGAAAGAGGGTGATAGTGTCCATCGCTAGGAGAGTGGAAGAGTAAGCTGTTGAAGAGAGGCAGACCATGGAGTTCTTGGATCAGTCAGAATGAATGAACTGAAGGCACATACAATAATACAGACAGATCTTGAGAATAAAAGATTGAATGATTAAATTTTAAAAACAGAGGGAGATCTAAACTAGTGCTATTCAAAGTATGGTCCACTGCCCTGCAGCCTCAGCATCCCGCTGTTATGAATGTAGGCTCTCCAGCCCCACACAGATCTGCAGAATCCGTGTCTGGGGTGGCGTCCAGGAATCTGGGTCTTTCTCCGGGTAATTCTGATGCCGCTAAAGTCGGGTTACCATTTACGTGCATTTCAAATGCATACACACATTGCACAAGTTTCTGGACTTTTCTAAGTTAAGGTCATGTCCAAGGAAATACTACACATTGCAGTGTGTGCTTGTGGGGAGAATCCAATGAAATGAATACAAGAGGGAGACGTGGCTCAGAGAGATGATAGTAAGTTATAAGCTGACGAATACAAGTAACATAATTTTGTAATTGAGGCTAAAAATATTCATCTGGTTCAGAAAACCCCAACAGACAACTGGAGAAAGAGGGAGGTCATCAGACAGAGGGAATCTCTTTTGCCCCAAGTTCTGAGCCTACTGACTTCCGTGACCAGCAGAGGGAGATGCAGTGAGTTGAGCTGTTTGGGCCTGTGTATGGATAGAAAATCAGTTCTTTCCACTCCTGCTAAGCAAATATTTAAAGAGCATCACTTTGAGGGAATGCCAAATCATGAGCCTAACCAAAATGTCCACATATTTTATTCTGGCCCTGGGCGGGTTATCTTGTTCTAAGACACCTGTAAAGCAGGTGAGAGACCCATGCATGTTCTCCAGGAGCCATTTAGCTGGTAGATCACATAGAACCTGACCAGAAAACTGGGTCTCAGGAACCCTTGGCCCAACGAGAGAAGCTAAAATGATCACAGAATGGCCAATCTCTCCTGTTTTGTTTTATTTGAGAATCTTACTTATGACTGCTGGGAAAAGCAGAGTGGCAGTTTCCTTGGCTGAGTCCTCAAGCATTAGCTAAGGAAGGTGCCAGAGGATCAGAGGTACCTCCGAAGTATGGCCATGAACAGGCTGGTACTACCCCAGTGAAGGGCCCTGGGAGTTGATGGCGGAAGGTCTGCAGGCTGCCAGTGGACATGGCTGAATTTCCACTGGATTCTGAGAGTGAGAATCATGTACGGATATTCAAGGGCCCTGGAATAGCCAAAACAATAAAAAAGAAAGAACCGTGCTAGAGGACTTACACTTCTCTGTTTCTAAAGTTACTCTAAAGCTAAAGACAGTGTCGGTATGGGCGTAAGGATAGACATGGGTCAATGACATAGAACTGAGAGTCTAGAGGGTGCCTAGCTGGCTCAGTGGATAGAGCATGCGACTCTTGACCGCAGGGTCATAAGTCGAAGCCCCGTGGGTATGGAGCCTACTTAAAAAAAATGTTTTTAATTAAAAAAAGAAGGAAGGAAAGAGGGAAAGTAAGAATTGAGAGTCTAGAAAGAAACCCATTTATCTGTGGTCAGTTTGTTTTTGACAAAGGTGCTAACCTAATCAATGGGGCAAGAAGTCTTTTTAATTAATCGTGCTAAGACAACTGGATAGCCACATGCAAAAGAATGAAGTAAGCCCTTCATGCCATATACAAAACTGAGCTCAAAGTGAACTAAAGACCTAAATGCAAAAGCTAAAACTACAAAACTCTTGGAAGAACACACAGGCTTAAATCTTCCCAGCTCTGGAGAGGCAATGGTTTGTTAGGTATGACACTGAAAGCACAAGCAAGAAGAGAAAAAGTAGGTAAACAGGGCTTAGTCACAATGTAAAGTATTTCATGCTGCAAGGATGCAATCAAGAAAATGAAAAGGGGGCGCCTGGGTGGCTCAGTTAAGTGTCTGCCTTTGACTCAGGTCGTGATCCTGGGGTCCTGGGATGGAGTCCCACATTGGGCTCCCTGCTCACTAGGGAGCCTACTTCTCCCTCTGCCCCTTCCCCCTACTCATGGTGCCTCACTCTCTCTCAAAAATAAAATAAATAAAATCTTTAAAAAAAAGAAAATCCACTGGACGGCAGGAAATATTTGCAAATCATGTGTTTGACAAGTGACTTGTAACTAGAATATGTAAGGAATTCTTAAACTCAGTTTTAATAACACAACTCAAAAATGAGTGAACTGTGGCGGGGCTGGGTGGCTCCGCATCTGACTCTTGATTTCAGCTCGGGTCATGATCTTGGGATCAGGGGATCAAGCCCTGTATTGGGCTCCATGCTGGGCATGGAGCCTGCTTAAGATTCTCTGTCTCTCTCTCTCTAGCCCCCATCTCTCCAAAAAAATAAAAAACAAACAAAGGCTCTGAATACATATCCCTAATACGATATACAAATTGCTAATAAGCCCATGAAAAGATGTTTAACATCATTAGTCATCAGGAAAATGCAAATCAAAACCTTAATGAGATACCACTCATATCCACCAGGATGGCTATAATTAAAAAGACAGATAATAACAGGTGTTGGTAAGTATGTGGGAAACTTGGCACAACTGTGCACTGTTGGTGGGATTGCAAAATAGCATAGCCGCTGTGGAAAACAATATGGCTGTTCCTCAAAATGTTAAATGTAAAGTTACCATATGACCCAGCAATTCCAGTCCTCGGAGAATACCCAAGAGAGTTAAAAACACACATCCACACAAAAACCTTTCCATGTATGATCGTAGCAGCATTTTTCATAATAGCTAATCATGGAAATAACCCACATGTCCGTGAACTGATGAATATGCCATTCCATGTCATGAAATATTCAGTCATAGAAAGAAATGAGGTACTAATCGAGCTACGTGAATGATCCTTAAACACGTTATCCTGAGTGAAATAAACCGGACACAACAGACCACACATTGTAGGCTGCCATGTATATGAGATGTCTAAACAGGCATTTCCATACACACAGAAAGTAGCTATTAAGTGGCCACCGGCAGCTGAAGGCAGGGGACAATGGGCAGTGACTGCCAACGGGGATAGAGTTTCCATATAGGGTGACCAACCTTCTCGGTTTGCCCGGAACTGGAAGATTTCCCTGGGGACGCAGTAGGACTTTCTGTATTAAAAGATGGGAGAGTCCCAGGCCGACCAGGGTGAACTGATGACTCAATTCCGTATCTAAATGAATGTGTCATATTTGGTTGTCTCTGGGTTGTTTCTAGGTCACAAATTCGTTGAGATTTTATTTGTGAAAAACAAAGAAACACACAGGTACTCAAAGACGAAAAACAAGAAAAGCCTGTTTTTCTTTCCCTGTGTGGTAGACGATACCCCCTGGTCAAGCTGGGGTCACACCTTAGTCATTCCCAGAGTATCACAGCCAGGTTGCGGGAGAAGCATGGGTTCCATGTATCTAAAAATACCTGTGGTCAGTCTCTGACCCCAAACTAATTAAATCAGAACATCTCTCGATGGGACCCAAGTCAAAAGTATATGTGTGTGTATATATATATATATATGTATATGTATATATATATTTATATATACATATATAGATATATATTTTTTAAGATTTTATTTATTTATTTGAGAGAAAGTGAAAGTGAGAGATCACAGAGGGAGAGGAAGGAAGAGAAGCAGACTTCCTGCTGAGCAGGGAACCTGATGTAGGGCTCTATCCTAGGACCTCAAGATCATGACCTGAGTTGAAAGCAGATGTTTAACTGAGCCACCCAGGCGCCCCCATGAGTTTTTGTTGCTGTTGTCGTTGCTGTTGTTATTGTTGTTGTTGTTGTTTGAAAGCTGCCCAGGTGATTCAAGTGTACAGCCTGGTGTTCGAACCAATGGCATTGTGATCTGACAGCTGCCCGGCCCCCTTTCCTTTTACTTCCAACTGGCCCCAGCCTCTCCATGATTGGATCACAGTTTGCTGAGGAATAGAGTTGAGCCAATCAGAGTCGCTCTCAGGAATTTGAATGAAGACATTTGGAGGGAAACTTCAGAAAGGCTGGAGAGGCCATGGTAGGTCACAGGGGGAGAATTGGGGAGGGTTGAGGGAAGAGCAGGGGCCAAAGGAAAATTGAGGAAGACCAAGGAAAAGACAGGGAGCCAGACAGGGACCTAAGCAGATATGTAAGAGGTCGCAGACCGGCTGTGTTTGTCCTGCCCTTCTTCCATTCCAGGTTTTCCTAATTCTAGTCCACTGTGTTTTTCTAGCAGTAGGGTATACTGTGTTGTCTGTAGACAGCTACAACAGTACTCCATCCCACATTCTCTCATCGGTGTGACCTAGCCACTCCCCCATTGGGAGATGGTTTGTAATCCCTCTCTCCTTGACCTTATACTGGAGCTGACAGAATGCAGTGTGGGGTGCCTGAGTGGCTCAGTCGGTTAAGTACTGACTCTTAATTTCGACTCAGGTCATGGTCTCAGGGTCCTGGGAGGGAGCCCCACAACGGGTTCTGGGCTCACTGAGGAGTCTTCCTGAGGATTCTCTCTTGCCCTCTCCCTCTGCCCCTCCCCACTCTTTCAAATAAATAAATAAATCTTAAAAAAAATAAAAGAATTCAGTGTAAGTAACACTGTGTGACTTTCAGGGTTAGGTCAGAAAAGCCATACAGCTTCTAACCTGTTCTCTTGGGACCTTCACTCAAGGGGGTCTGAGGCACCATGGAAGAAATCTGACAACCCTGAGACCGCAAGGTGAGTAAGGCACATGTGGGCTGTCCAGTTCACAGGCCCAGCTGAAACCAGCCACCCAGCTATCCCTCACCAAGGCACCATATTGGACCCAGACCAACCTATCCCCTAGCTGAGTACCACTGAGTGATCTCAGTCAACACCATGAGAACCGCTTAGCCTGAGCCCTGCCCACATTGCCGACTCACAGAATCCATGAGAGAATAAAATGGCTGTTGCTTAATCAATAAAGTTTGGTGAAAATTGTCACACAGCAACAGTACTTGGAACAGGTACCCTAAGAAAATCTGTATTCCTTGTCCTCAAAAGAGCATAACAAACCCACCAAACTCTCTCTCTCTCAGGGTCTGTCCCAATTCCTAACTCACCTTAATTTAGTTTTCACCAGGCCTCCAGCCCCCAGCCACCAACCTCCCACTACCAACAGGTGAACCTGAGTTGTGGATAGGAATTGATGATTTTCAGTCAGAATCATTCCTAAAAACCCATGGCACAATTAGAAACCCACAGCCTATTAAAAGTAATTTGAGAAAATATAAGCAATGTGATTTTTTTTTTTTTAAGAGGGAGAAAGCACACGCAAGTCGGGGTGGGGTGCAGAGGGAGAGGGAGAGAGAGAATCTCAGGCAGACTCCACACCCAGCGTGGAGCCAGACATGAGGCTCGATCTCACAATCCCGACATCCTGACCTAAGCCAAAACCAAGAATCGGACACTTCTCCAACTGAGTCACCCAAGCGCCCTGCAATGTATTTTTCAAATTGGGGTAAAATATACATAACATGAAACTTACCATTTTCACCATTTTTATGGGTACATTTCAGTGCGATTATGTGTGTTCATGTTGCTGTACAACCACCACCATCATCCGTTTCCAGAACTTTTTCATCCTGTAACCCTGAAACCCTATATCCATTAAACAACTCTCCATTTCCGCCCCCTCGACCCCTGGCAACCACCGTTCTCCTCTTCATCTCTAACTTTGACTCACGCGACTCATGTGACTCACGTACCTCATGTTCCTCACGTGGAAACAGACAGCATTTGCCCTTTTAGGTGAGGCTTATTTCACACAGCATAACGTCTTCAAGGTTCATCTTCTGGATGTTGTAAATAATGCCACTATGAACATGGGTGTGCAAATATGTTTGAGTTCCTGCTTTCAATCTGTTTATCTGAGAGAGGGAGAGGAGGGGCAAAGGGAGAAAGAAAGAGAGAATCCCAAGCAGACTCCGCACCGAGGGCAGAGTTCTACATGGGGCTTGATCTCACAACCCTGAGATCATGGCCTGAACCGAAACCAAGAATCTGACACTTAACCGACGGAGCCACCCAAGCTCCCCCCGTTTTCAATTTTTGAGGAAGTGGACTTGTTAGATCCTGTGGTAATTGTATTTTTTTTTACCAAGGTATCAATCACTGTCTTGTTTTCAAAAGCAGTTGCATCATCTTACATTCCCAGTAGCTATGCACAAACCCTCCAATTTGTGCACTTCATTACGAACACGTGTTGTCGCTTGCTTTCTTTTTTTCTTTTCTCTTTCTTGCTCTCCTTTCTTCCTCCCTCCCTCCTTTCTTTCCT
Organism: Enhydra lutris kenyoni; assembly: GCF_002288905.1. Classification (NCBI taxonomy): domain Eukaryota; kingdom Metazoa; phylum Chordata; class Mammalia; order Carnivora; family Mustelidae; genus Enhydra; species Enhydra lutris. The sequence goes on from NW_019154150.1 coordinate 16,088,436, forward strand.
TCCTTCATTTTCTCTTTCTTCAATGAATTGGGCAAAAGACAGAAATATGCAGTTACAGAAGAAGACACGATCTTTTCTGCACATCCTTTATACACATATTGTCTTCATTAAGTCCCATGGTTAAGGGACAATAAATACTTTTTTTTTTAAGATTTTATTTATTTATTTGACAGACAGAGATCACAAGTAGGCAGAGAGGCAGGCAGAGAGAGGAGGAAGCAGGCTCCCTGCTGAGCAGAGAGCCCGATGCAGGACTCGATAGGGACAATAAATACTTTTGACCCTAATTTCAGCCCCCCATATATGTGAACAGGCCTGAGCATTTCCTGTAAGCTGCTGACTACTTAATGCAAACAACTTTATCCCTGACTTTTGCAATGCTGCAGTCTGAAGACTGGCCACAATTTTTGCAGAAATGATAGCCCTGTAAGAAAATTGCTGGGTTTTGGTCATGAACATGCCAACTGTAAATTCAGTCCCGTTGCTAATTTTGTGGTATTTGGCTTTAATGACCTGTTGTGTTTTTTATTTGATGAGCAGGTCCTTCGGAGTGTCTCGTATTTTTTGCAAGTAAACGTCCTTCCTTTTCTAAATGCTGTTATCTCTGAGTCTTCACTGGTAATCCATGAAATGCAAATTAAAATATCAAGATACTGTTCTCAGTTATTAGACGGACAAAGTTGTCTTCTTCCAAGATATTGCTCAGTGCCAGCTAGACGGGCCCACCTGCAGGACCGCATGGCAAATGTTTTGCTGAGAGCTTTAAAAATATGCCCTTGAAACTCTATAATTCTAGCACTGGCAATTCAACCAATGGATATAATTAAGTTGTATATCCTAAAATTAAAAAAAAACGCTAAAATGCCATCAGCTTACAAATAGTCAAATACATTTTCTAAGAATGCTTAATGGTATTGGGAAACGCTCTAGATTTAATGTAGAGTGAGAGAGGTGGGATCCTATAGGGCGACTGAAATTTTGACAATAAAACCATATATATGGCATTAAAATTTTTGAGGGAAAAAGAAGAAAGCATTTTAGTTACCACTCCTTCCCCCTCTTCAATGGAAAAGAAGAAATTATCCTATTTCGCTGCCATTTAATAAGAGAATACTAAAGCATATAAAGTTCAATTAATTTGGAATTATATGTAATGTTCTGTATTAAGGTCAGTTAAGGTGGGTGGGACTGGATGTGGTAGTTAGAAATGAAGAAGTGAAGCAGGAGGGAGAAGGAGAGAGAGTATCATGTAGGGGAGGCAGCAGGAGAGACAGACCTCGACGTTTAGGGAGAATGAACAAATGAAATCATGGGACAATGTTTTGTATTTTCTCTGTATCTCTGTCTCTCTCACACGCACACATTGTTCAGGTTGTTGTTTGAGAAGGTTCTAGAATAGAAACTACCAAAGAAGTCAGCCCTCTGAACTGACAAGAACACAGACTCTTCTGTAGATACAAGCACCAAAGTGAAAAAAAGATGGTGTTCACATAAAATCCTTGTCAGCAGAGCACACGCGGCTGGAGTGTGCAAAGAGACTTCTCAGAAGTTGTGGTATGTTGTTCTGAAGGGAAGACAAATCGTGCTGCAAATTGCTCAACACCCTTCAGTGGAAATCACTGGCAAATACCATGCACGAGCTCCTACCTCCAGGGAGCAGGAACGTGAGGCTTATATTACTGAGTTATTTACTGGTGTTCTAATTAAAAGAATGAATTTTTTAAAAAATGAGAAGGGCAGGATAGGGGAGTAGGTAGGGAGTGGCAGAAAGAAAAGCACAGGCTGCCGTTTATAAAGGACACACACACACACACACACACACGGGTGCAGACCTGTAATGTTATCAGAGAGGCAGTGTACCAGCAAATGAAGTAGAAGTCTTTGGCAAGGATCAAAACACGAGTAATTGCCGTCGGCAGGCCCCAGGTCCCACACCACTGGGCAGGGGTTGCTGGCTCCTGTGGAAACAGAAAGCTGGCCCCGTGGAAGGAGCTTTGAAATGCTGGGTCAGACAAGCTCCGTCCTCTCAGAGACAGAGACTCATGCCTTGAATGGCCCCAGTTCGAGAACTCTCCAGGGGATTAAAAACCTCCAAGGAGTCTGCTGCAAGGAATAGGGCGACGTCCTGGAGCTGGAATTGGGAAAAGTATCACAAACAAGGGAGGTGTAACACTTGGTGTGTGGAAAATAAAGCAAGGTTCCTTGGGCCGGTATGAGAGAATGGATGAAATGAACAGCTTGGCAGTAGAGAACCCGAGAAGCTATGCGACACCTGTAAGCGTCCAGCGTGGTATGGATTTCAGGAACCTCAGGGCCTCTGATTCGTGCAGTCACTCCTTTCGGTAAGTTCAGGTGGCGTAGCGCTGAGGTGGCTGAAACGGGTGTAGATGGAAAATTCAGAGGACCTTGCACGTGTGTCTGGGACTCGACTAATGGCAGGATGTACTGGACAAACATACCTTCCTACCTCTCCCTCCTATTTCCTTCAGCTGGGAAAAGTGGCCTCGGCCAAGGGGCTGGGGCATTGCGGGGACGTTCGGTGACACAGAAGTAGGACAGGATTATAAATGGCCAGGAGGCGTAGACAAACCCCCAGCGATGTGGTGAAACCTTTTATGGAAATGCAAGGTGAAGACTGTCCTGCCCGCTCTGGCCAGTGAGGGGGTATCGTCGCTATCGCCATGAGATCCCCGTGACGCGACAGGGACAGAGACACACATTAGGAAGCCAGTGCGTGGGAGCGAATCTCCGGGGAGAGGAACTGGGTGGGGGGAGGGAGACTCGGTCTGCTTGTTGCTTGTAACTGCCACAGCTTCCTTAGCGAAGATAAATCAGGACTGGGTTTATTTAAAAAGAGAGAAATTTGGGGGCGCCTGGGTGGCTCAGTGGGTTAAGCCTCTGCCTTCGGCTCAGGTCATGATCTCAGGGTCCTGGGATCGAGCCCCACATCGGGCTCTCTGCTTGGCAGGGAGCCTGCTTCCCTTCCTCTCTCTCTGCCTGCCTCTCTGCCTACTTGTGATCTCTGTCTCTGTCCAATAAATAAATTAAAAAAAAAAAAAGATAAATCCAGGTGTCTACCCAAGATGTTTGTTCTTCCTGTATTTAATCTGTTGTCAGGAGCAAGGGAGACGCCATTTTTGGGTAAACACCGCTTAAAGGAGTAGCCGTTCCTTGCAGAGCAAGTTTGTAAACTGGATACTGAAAAGGAACCAAGAACAACAAGTGCGTCCTTGGCAGTGCGCCCTTCGCAGGGGCTTCAGCTGTGTTTGCTTCAAAACACAGACCATCTTTGTCAGCAGAGCTCTGAACACCCACTCAGAGAGGGAGGTCAGAGGGCAGAAGCCGGACTGGTCATCACACCCCGATTCCTTAGAAAAGGGACATGGGGACCCTTTCCAGACAGCCATCAGGTCAGTTTTGCTAAACAGAATTGCCCGGGTGCCTGGGTGGCTCAGTCGGTTAAGAGTCTGCCTTCGGTTCAGGTCATGATCTCAGGGTCCTGGGATCAAGTCCCTCAAGCTTCCTGCTCACTGCGGTGTCTGCTTCTCCCTCTCCCTCTGTCCCTCCCCACCGTTCATCCTCTCTGTCAAGTAAATAAAATCTTTTTGAAAAAATAGGCACAATTGCTATCTTGATGGCTTAAAGCAGGTAGAATAAATATTCCTAAATTCAAGTGATCTACAGAAAAAAGTTGGGATTGCTCCTAAAAGGTATGTATAGTCAGAGCTTCGCAGGCCTGGCTGCTCAGTGGAATCAGCCCAGGGTTCAGGACCCACTCTACACCAGTGAAATCTGAACCTCTAAAAAGTGGGCAGGTCACTGGCACTGATCTAGAAGCCTCCCAGGTGGTTTCAACATGGAAGACATAGTGGTATAGAGCAGCCCTTCTCAAACTTGAATGGGCAAATGAGTCACCTGGGGGTCTCCTTGAACTTCAGAGTTTCATTCAGGCAGGTCTGGAAAGGGCCTGATTCCTACTAAGCTTCAGGGGATACAATGCCGTCATCCACGGGCCACACTTTGGATAACTAGGGTTTCTAGAAATTCTCTCTATGGGGATTGGACCAAGGATTCTCACCAGTAAAGCACAATTCCAAGTCAGTGATAAACCTTTTCATCATCTTGGTCAAAAGAACTTTTCCTTTAAGGAGGGCACGTGATGTGATGAGCACTGGGTGTTATACGCAAATAATGAATCAATGAACATCGTATCAAAAACGAATGATGCACTGTATGTTGGCTAACTGAATTTAAATAATAAAAAAACACTTTTCTTGTCGTGTGGGAGGAGGATGGAGGTAAAAATCAGATCAGGTATGCAGAAATCAACAATTTTCGTATTCAGTAACGGTTTTCAGTAGACATTACTTCAACGGTTGAATCAGTAAACAAAAGTGTTTTGGAATATTATTTGGCCAGAAAAGGAATGAAGTTCTGACCTACATGGATCTTAAAAATAGGCTAACTGAATGAAGTCAGTTATAAAAGGCCACATGTTATACATATGCTATTTCCAGGAAATGTCCAAAATTGGCATTTTTACAGAGACAAAAAGTAGATTAGTGGTGGCTTAGGGCTGGAGAGTTTGGAAAATAAGGGCACAGGGTTCTTTCTGAGGTCATGAAAATGTTCCCAAACTGACTACTGAAAAAAACATTGAATTACACAGTGTAGATGTATGAATTGTATGATATGTGAACTATACGTCAATCAAGTTGTTAAGTAATTACTGAGGTAAGATCTTTGCAGTTCATATAAGCAATGAAACATATAAAGAATATGCAATATTATTTATATATTATATACACCATATATTATATTCTTTATATCTTTATGTTATATAGGTATATGTTATGTATAGAATATATAACATATAAAGATTATATAAAAACTCACAGGAGCAAGTCTATTTAAAAAGGAAAAAAAAAAAAAAAGGCAAACAACCCAACAGGAAAATAGAGGATATGTACAGATGATTCAAAAAAGAGGAAACCAGGAGGGCCAATATATACACAGAAAGAGGCTCCTCCTCTTTGGAAATCAGGGAAGCAAACATTTAAATATTAACCAGATACCATTTCAGACCCATCAGATTGGCAAAGAAACTACAAACATTAGGATGACAACGCTGATGCTAAATGGGGAGCTATGGGCATTCTCATGGATTGCTGGTGGGAGAATAGATTGGTTCAAAATATTTGGTACAAATTCAAATATTTGTTAAATATTTGCAATATTTAACAGTATTTCAGCAAATTTGAAGTGTGTATACCGCCTGACTTACTAGTATATACACTTGAGAAAGTCTTACTGATGTACACAGGAGGCATGCATAGGAACATTTTCTCATGATTTCCTGTATTAGTAAAAAAAACTCCAAATGACCCACATGCCATTAGTAGGGAAAAGGATAACTCTATTGGGGTTTATTCATATAACAGAAAATTAGACTGCAGTTAAAATATATGAATTTGAGCTATTTTGTGTAATAAAAATATTTAAAATATGATTCATATTACCTCCCAGAAATGAGACTAAAGAGAGCCAAGGCTCGGGAGAAAGTCAATTTTACAAGTAAGTATATTGCTTGGCCCTGGCACACTACTTTGCCACGTGGCATTGGTAAACAAGTCACAAGGCCAAGTGCTGATTCAAGCGAAGGGGAAATAGACACCATCTGTAAAACCTCGTGGCTAAAGGCATTCAGGGGGGCGTGCAGAACTGGGGCCACGACGGCAATCTATACATTACTGTGACCTTGTGCCATGCTGTCAACATTATCGTCAGAAACCAAGGGGAACAGCATGCCCCCTAGACATCAGCTCTGGGCTAGATACCAGACACACTTGAGGTAGTCGCAGAACCTTCTGGCTCAGGGACATACTGTCTAATCGGGAAGACAGAAAACATACACAAAAAGATCAGTAACATTCAACCTAAGGAGACAATTGACCTATGCACTGAGGGAAAAGCAGGACTCGGGGGCCAGTGGAGTAGGGGATGTACTGGGAAGGAGAGGAGGCTGGAGGAAAGGTGGGTGGTAGCCATGTCCCTTGCCTTTGTAAAGGAGATTTCATGCCACGTGCCCTGAGATGAAGTAAGTTATGGGAAAGTGCCTGGCACATAGTAGATTCTGAATAAATGTTAACAGACTCTAGAAATTTAGCTCTAGCCCTGATCTCCCTCCACATCGCAATCACTCTCTCAGCTCCTACCTTATTCTCTGTCCCTCACTCACTCGGTTCTCTGCCATCACAGGGTCTTAGCATCTGCTGTTCCCTTTACTAAGAACACCTCTCCCTCCCCTCTTCAATTCTACTGCATCCTGACATGTGGTTTAAGTGTCACCTCCTCAGGAAAGCCTTCGCTGACTTCCCAGGGTTAGCCAACACCCTCGCGACAAGCTCCCTTAGCACGTGCCCTCAGTAAATGTGTGTTGATTCAGGGATTTGGGCTGAAGAACCCTTGTGCGGTACTGCCCTCAAGTGATTCCTCTGGGCATTCGCAACAATTCATTTTAAATGGACTCCCAACAGCTTCCTTACTTTGACTGCGGAATCAAATGGGAACAGGACCCAAGGCATGCACGAAAAGGTGCTCAATGTGCCTAATTATCGGGGGGAATGCAAATCGAAACCATAATGAGATAGCACCTCTCACGTACTAGTGGGGCTATCTGTTATGAAAGAGAAAAAGAAGTGTTGGCAAGGCTGTGAAGGAAAGGGAACCCTTGTGCCCTGTTGCTGGGAATGTACAGCTGCTGTGGAAAACAGCATGGGGAAAAAATTAAAAATAGAACTGCCATAGGAGGGCGCCTGGGTGGCTCAGTGGGTTAAGCCGCTGCCTTCGGCTCAGGTCATGATCTCAGGGTCCTGGGATCGAGTCCCGCATCAGGCTCTCTGCTCAGCAGGGAGCCTGCTTCCCTCTCTCTCTCTCTCTCTCTGCCTGCCTCTCTGTCTACTTGTGATCTCTGTCAAATAAATAAATAAAAATCTTTAAAAAAAAAAAAAAAAAAGAACTGCCATAGGATCCAGCAATCCCACTTCTTGGTATATACCTGAAGGAAATGTAATCTGTATCCTGAAGAGACACCTGTCCCCCCATGTTCACTGCAGCGTTATCCACAATAGCGAAGATAAGAAAACAAGCTAAGGGTCTGTTAGTAGATGAATGGATAAGAGGATGTGGTACACACACACACATGCCTGGATATTATTCGTCCACAAAAAGAAGGAAATCTTGCCATTTGCAACAGCATGGATAAACCTGGAAGATGTTATGCCAAGGGAAATCAGCCAAATAGAAAGGCGATTACTAAATGATCTCACTTATATCTGGAATCTGAGAAACTTGAATTCATAGAAGCCGACAGTAGCGTGGTGGTTGTCAGGGACTGGGGGGAGGGGGAAATGGGGATATGTTGGTCAAAGGGTACAAACTTTCGGTAATAAGACGATTAAGTTCTGGGGACTGTGGTTAATAATACTGTATTGTATAGCTGAAATTTCCTAAGAGAGTGGATCTTACGTTTTTTCCTCACCACTACTTTAGTAAAAAGGTAACTATATGAAGTAATGAATACTCTAACTAGCTTGATTGTGGTAATTATTTCACAATGTATATGTAAACAGAATCATCACGTTTGCACCCTAAATATATACAATCATTGTTTGTCAGTTACACTACAATAAAGCTAAAAAAGAAAATGAGAATGAATCTCTGAATGAGAAAATCCTGAAGAACAGGGTGCGAGATTTATAAATTTCCAGAAGAAATGAAATGTGAACTTCTGTCCAGGTCTTCCACTGGACACTTCAGTTTTATCTTATTTTTTTTTTTAAAGATTTTATTTATTTATTTGACAGACAGAGACCACAGGTAGGCAGGGAGGCAGGCAGAGAGAGAGGAGGAAGCAGGCTCCCCGCTGAGCGGAGAGCCCCATGCGGGGCTCGATCCCAGGACTCTGGGATCATAACCGGAGCAGAAGGCAGAGGCTTTAACCCACTGAGCCACCCAGGCGCCCCCAGTTTTATCTTATTTAAAATAGGTGCTGGGGTGCCTGGGTGGCTCAGTCGGTTAGGTTAAGTACCTGCCTTTGGCTGGGGACATGATCCCGAGGTCCTGGGATTGAGCCCCATGTCAGGCTCCCTGCTCAGTGGGGAGACTGCTTCTCCCTTTCCTGCTCCCCCTGCTTGTGCTCATTTTTTCTGTCAAATAAATAAATACAATATTTTTTAAAAAATTATAACAAATAAAATAGCTGCCTCTGGGTGGATTTCCCCTTCCCTCCATACCTCAAAGATACCTCCTTCATTCTACCCTGACATTGTAAGTGCCTCACCCAGACAACACTTTGGCTACTCATTCCCTTTTGATCTGTAGTCTAGAATGTTCTCTCGCCCCCAGACATCTCCCTCCAGAAGCGATTCAAACCAAATACAGATTTGTCTTTTCTCCCCACATTCTTTTCCTCTTGAAGTTCCTTAATGTGTTCAGGGAACAGTGAAAAGCAAAGTATATATTTTCTGACTTCTCAAAAAACCCAACACTATTTAGAGATAAGAAAATCGAAGGCCAGGGAGGTGAAGTAACTTGCCCAAAGTCACACAGATCCAGAAATTGAATCCCCACCTGACTCCAAAGTCTCAAAACTTGACATGGACTCATTTTATGGGGCCCGCAGCACTCTCAACTTGGGGGCAGGTGGCGATCTCTCTTTAAGAACACAAATTTAAGAAAACAAAGGTACAGGGCCATAGAAGGGACTCGCACAACGAAGGGTCCTTGAAGCTTAAATTTCATTAGTTTCCTAAAGAAATGGTCTCTAGATGGAAATTATACCATCAAAGGCAAACGAGAGGGAAACTTAGGAGGCAAAGAGGTTTATTCTTTCATTACCTACCTCCCTCCTTGCCGAAACTTCTTTAAAGCCTGGAAGAGCCATTCTCCAGAAGTGTTTCCCCCAGTATGTTGCTGGGGTCTTTGCTGAAAAGAAAAAGCAGGAAGCAAGTATTTTTGCTTTTGTTGGAATGCCAACGTCAGAACGCTAAGGAAAAGAAGACAGGAATTTTGAAAAGACAGACGTAAGTGGGTGTCCGACATTGTGGAAGGAAAAGAGATCCAGAAGCTAAAAAAAAAAAAAAAAAAAAAAAAAATCCCATCAAACAGACGTGTAAGTGGATACAAGCCAGGGTATAAGTAAAACAACCGTGCACCAAAATATGTGGTCGGTGTTGAGTTAAAAAGTCAAAACAAAGATAATGGACAAATGCCTAGCATAGACTCAGCTGTCACATTCATAAGAAATGTATGACCTTCTAAACACTTGACCAAAAATCCCAGGAACAAGGAGTGATGCCATTTTTTGCAGGCGGCCAACAGCCTGGGGAAAAGTCCTTCCCAAAGAGTGACCTCTAGTGGACAGGAGTGTCATAGCTCACTGGAACCCAGAATTTTCTCATGGGCGCATCTTCTAACTATCCTTTCAGCTTTTTTGTTTGTTTTTGGGTTTTTGTTTTTTTTTTTTATTTTATAAGAACCTTCTGGGGTTTGGCTTGAACAGTGAATGTGTGGTGTTTATTAATGTTTCTTCTCTCAACATCCCTTGTAAGTGGCTAACTTATTGACCCATTCTGTGCCTATATAAACCTTTGGAACCACAACTATTACAACTATTAGTTAAGCTGGCTACTTGAACACAATTGTTGTTTTGAACAACAAAATTTTACGTTTTCCTGTGAAACAAGAGAATTCTAAGTTCTTAACGCAGAATTGCAGTTTTGGGATTTATTGGTTCACTTCAGGTCTCTATTATAAAGGAATCCCTAATGGAGGTTATGGTAGTAATTAGGAGAGAAAGTGAGGTCAGAGGCATGAACTGAAGCCATCCTTTTGAAGGTTAATTTGGCAGTGCCTGTTAAAATATCAAACACACGTACCTGTGAGCCAGCAGTCCCACTTCTAGGGCTTTATCCGTTAGATTTCCTCATGTAAGTGAGCAGAGAGCCATGTGCAAGGGTATTTACTGCAGCAATTATTGTAATAAGAGAAATGGAGAAAACAATTTAAATATTTATCTGTCATAAATTATGGAATAGTCATAAATAAAATATGATGCAGATATTTAAAGGATATGGGAGATTCATATTCTTCAATATTAAGACTATCAAAGAAAGCTGTAGGGGGGCCTGGCTGGCTCAGTGTCTCCTGATCTCAGGGTTGCAAGTTTGAGACTCACATTAAGAGAGTATTTAAAAATAAAGTCTTTTGGGGAGCCTGGGTGGCTCAGTGGGTTAAGGCCTCTGCCTTCGGCTCGGGTCATGGTCCCAGGGTCCTGGAATGAGCCCTGCATCGGGCTCTCTGCTCAGCGGGGAACCTGCTTCCTCCTCTCTCTCTGCCTACTTGTGGTCTCTGTCAAATAAATAAAGTCTTAAAAAAAAATGAAAAAGGAACATTTAAAAAATAAAGTCCTTTTAAAAAATGAAAGTTTTAGAACAGTATTTTAAAATCTTACACGTGCATGAACATAGGACATGTGGGCAAACTGGCAGAAAGAGTTGATTTTGCTAAACTGTGAACAGCCATTCCTCCGAGGAGCTAGTGTAACCTGTAAGCTAGGAATGCAAACTCTTAAGCCGAACTGCTTGAGTTCGAGTCCTGCCTTTATCGGTGATGATCTCTGATTTTTGTCAAGTTCCTTGGCTTTTGTATCTCAGTTTCCTCCTCTGTATCAGGGGATGGTACATTTTGAGGATTAAATAAATTCATATATATAAAGCACTAGAAAAGTGCTAAAGGTGCTTTACTACTATTTTTTTTTTTATCTTATGCTTTCAAAAACTAAGTGCTGATATCTGCAGGCAAGTTAGGTGAAGGGGACATGAAATCTCTCTGTACTACCCTTGCATCTCCTGTGAGCCTATAATTATTTCAAAATAGAAAGTTTTTAAAAATGCAGTTTAAAACAAGCCACTGAGATAGACTGTCGAGGGACGCCTGGATGGCTCAGTCGGTTAAGCTTCTGCCTTCAGCTCATATCATGATCCCGGGGTCCTGGGATTGAGATGCCCCCTGCACCTGCCTTCCCCTTTTCCCACTGCCTGCCCCACCCCCACCGCCCCTATGTAGGGCTCTCTGCTCTGCAGGCTGTGTCTCCCTCTCCCTCTGCCCCTCCCCCATTCCTGCTCTCTCCCGCTCTCTCTCTCACATAGAAGTGTAAAATCTTAAGAAAAAAGACAGTCAAGGGGTGCCTGGGTGGCTCAGTCCTTAAAGCATCTGCCTTCAGCTCAGGTCATGATCCCTGTGTCCTAGGACCAAGCCCCATACCCGGCTCCCTGCTCCAGAGGGAAGCCTGCTTCTTCCTCTCCCACTCCCCCTGCTTGTGTTTCAGCTCTCTCTGAGTCTGTGTCAAATAAATAAAAACAAACAAACAAAAACAAAAAAAACCCGTCAAGACAGAATATTATGTGAAAAAAGCAAGGTCCAGAACAATGTCTCTAGTAAGCTCTATTTTGTGTAGAAAAATGGGAAAGGGAGTTAAGAATATAGATTTGCTTATATAAAATGAAATTGGAAGGGCACCTGGCTGGCTCCCTCAGGAGAGAGTGCAACTCTTGATCTTGACGCTGTGGGTTCAAGACCCACACTGGGTGTAGAGATTACTTAAAAATACAGTCTTCTGGGGCGCCTGGGTGGCTCAGTGGCTTAAGCCGCTGCCTTCGGTTCAGGTCATGATCCCAGGGTCCTGGGATCGAGTCCCACATCGGGCTCTCTGCTCTGCAGAGAGCCTGCTTCCCTTCCTCTCTCTCTGCCTGCCTCTCTGCCTACTTGTGATCTCTGTCTGTCAAATAAATAAATAAAATTTAAAAAAAAAGATTAAAAAAAATACAGTCTTCTAAAAATCAACAAATAAATAAAATGAAATTCTAGCAGGGCACAATAGAAACTAGTAACAGTGGCTAGTTGGGAAACGGACCATAGACTTTATTTTTGTACGAGTGACTGTGATAGCCACTCAAAAATATTTAAAAATAAGTAAGCAGGAGTGTAAATCCTGGACCTTCCTGGCATTAATTCTGGATAAAGAGGGACAATTATGTACACAAAGTCTGGACTTAGTTAGTTCTGGGGAGGAGAGGAACAAACATAGCCACAGGCTTACCCACCCACATTCCACAGCCTCTTGGTCCAAACCAAAGATGCCCAAGCGGGCATCTGACCATGATGCTGTAATGACAGGTGGCTATTCTCCCACATCTCTTGGTACTTCTGCAAGCCCCAGCCCTTAACTACTAACATCTTTTTTAAGCATCTTCGGTTAAGTTTTGCTAGTGCTCTTAACAATAGCTCCCAACTCTTGGGGGTGTAGTATGACAGTTGAGTTTTTATTTTTGTACCTATTACAGTACAATGTGGAACGAGGGTGGGTGTGTGGTGGGGCAGAGGGATATTCTCTACACAGTCCTGTAGGAATCCAGGCTGAAAGAGGATCCACTATCTTCAACAGATAGCTTCCAAGTCATTCTGGATATTGATAATCCAATCAGCACACCCAAGAGCAAAGAATCTAACAAGTGCAATTTCTTTCTTGCCTGTGCCATCGGCCAGAACGCACTCACCTAACTGTTGGGTTGCGGAGAAATACAATTTAACTGCGTATCTCACAAAAAAAATTAATTTGATGAACATGCAGAATGGCTTCTGTCACAAGCAGCTATTAATAGGATCATGTGAGTTTTCTCCTTGAATGTTAATAAGATTTCTTGCTTTTCACTGACCTTTACAAGTAATCCTGTGAGCTAGACTGCGTACCATTCCCACTTGCCCCATTACTAACCTCCCCTCCAAACCAAGGGTAACATGGCTTGCTTCAGTAACTTGAGTCACTTATTTTTTTTAAGATTTCTTTATTTGAGGGGCACCTGGGTGGCTCAGTGGGTTGAGTCTCTGCCTTTGGCTCAGGGATCAAGCCCCACATGGGCTCTCTGCTCAGCGGGGAGCCTGCTTCCCCCTCCCTCTCTGCCTGCTGCTCTACTTGTGATCTCTGTTTAAAAAAAAAAAAAAAAAAAAAAGATTTGAGAGAGAGAGAACATGAGTGGGGGTAGGGGCAGAGAGAGGGAGACAGACTCCCCAGGATCCCAAGATCATGACCTGAGCCAAAATCGAGGTAGCCACTCAACTGACTGAGCCCCCCAGGCACCCCAAGGGTGCATTTATCTTTTCAAATTAGTGTTTTCATTTTGGGGGGGTAAATACCCAGTAAGGAAATTACTGGAACATATGGTAACTCTAATTTTAGTGTTTTGAGGAAACTCTGTATTCCTCAAAAGCCATTCACAGTGACTGTACCAACTTACATTCCCACCAACACTGCATCAGGATTCCCTACTCTCGGCACCCTGGCCAGCCCTTGTTTGTATTTTCTGAACTTTAAAGGGCATGTTCAGTGGGACCTTATTCATGGGAGGCCTGTGCCGCGTGGATCCAGAGTACGTCTGTGCATCGGTTTTGTGTTTGCTTCTGCCAGTTCTTTACTGGCATTACCAGGCCATCGTCTTTTCTTTCTTTGCTTTTTGCTTGTGATCTCCTGGATATCAAAATTCAAACCCAAAACCTGTTTGTGGTGTTGGACTCAAAATTTCAAGTTTTTAGCAGAGACCTTTTTCTCCACCTGGAACCCCTTCCTTGGTTGTGCCTATCCATGGGTTTTCTTGGCCCATTTCTTCCCCTGCAGGTTCTAGTTCTAGCATTAACCTTTACAGCCCAAACCCTCAGACAATGGAGAGTACTGCCACTCCCTCTTGGAAGCCAGAGAGCCACCCCATGGCTTTACAGATCTGGTTGTCAGTCCCTAATTATTTCAGCCTCCAGGGGATTTCCTTCACATTCTTGTTGAGATCAGCCCTGCATATAAAAGGGATGCTGGTTGTATCTTCCTAGCTTTTCTGGGTATTTGAGGTGGTGGTGGTATGGATTTCAAACTTACTACTCCAGGGATGCCTGGGTGACTCAGTGGGTTAGACCTCTGCCTTCGGCTCAGGTCATGATCCCAGGGTCCTGGGATCCAGTACTGAGCAGGGATCCTTGCTCATCAGGTAGTCTGCTGCTCCCCCTGCTTGTGCTCTCCCTCAGTCTCTCTCTGGGAAAGGAAAGAGAAAAAGGAAGAAGGAAGGAAGGAAGGAAGGAAGGAGGGAAGGAAGGAAAGAAAAAAGAGAAAAGAAGAAAAGGAAAGGAAGGGAAGAAAGGAAGGGAGAGAGGGAGGAAGGAAGGAAGGAAGGAAAGATAAAAATAAACAAAAGATGAAGATAAAATTCCTCCATTGTGTGGCTGCAACTGGAAGGCCGCCATCCTACGATTATGATTATATAAAATACCACCAAGCCATGGGAAGGAATGCAGACAAATGGAAATAGATATGCTTGAGGAGTGGGATTAGAGAGGAAACCTTCTTTTAAAAATTACTTTTCCATTACTGTTAATGCAACACAATTCAGGCAAAAAAGAGCTGACCTAGATAAATAAAGCTCTTAACTAAGCCAGAAAAAAGGAGCCAGCAGCATAGGTTTGGGGCATTAGATGTTTATTAAATCAAGATTTTAAATTATATCCACCTACAGTCTGTAAACAGATACAGTACACATGTGAGTAAAAGGCTCTTAGATTGGAAGTGGTGGAAAAACGAAAGATCCCTTCGTACACGGGCACCTCATCACTCTGTGGGCCAATGCCATGGGGCCAGGTTTTAAGAGTTAAATGAAAAACCAGAAGGAGTTTAGCTCAACTCCACCTGCTAGGATGGATTTCAGGACAGATACTTGTTCCACATTATAGTAGGCTGGATTATAGCAAGGCAACAGTGAAGTTTTTACATTCACAGATTGGCTGAACTAGTACAAATTAAGCTTTTCCTCTAGATGTCTCCCTCCCTTTTACCATAATTAGTAAGAAATAAGAATTAAAATCAAACGATGGACCACAGGTGGTTACAAAAATAGATAACTCAGTAATAAATATCTACAGTCAGCAGAGAACAAACTCGTAAAATTTGCCTTTTTCCATTAATGTGCAGAATATCAAAAGTTACGTTCAAGAGGTACAGTCGACGGACTTCAGATCAGCAGGAGAACACTCAAAAAGAAAAAACAAGTAGGAAACCTAGAGCAGGAAGCTGAATGCAGATGAGAACATAATGTAAAACAAAATCCTAATTCCTCACATCTAGTTACCCTACTTAATAGACACAATTAGCTTACAGCCCTTTAAGTATCTTAAAAAGTAACACTTTATTATCTATGTACAAATTTTTAAAAAGATTAATCATGAGACAAGCAAAAATTGATTAACTTAACAGTGGCACGGAAGATTAGTGAAACTTGTAGATTTTGTGTGCTT
Organism: Enhydra lutris kenyoni; assembly: GCF_002288905.1. Lineage (NCBI taxonomy): Eukaryota > Metazoa > Chordata > Mammalia > Carnivora > Mustelidae > Enhydra > Enhydra lutris. The sequence continues at coordinate 16,103,826 of NW_019154150.1, forward strand.
TCATAGACTTCAGTGTATGAGGATTTAAAATACCCTCGAATGTTCCAGATTGAGTTTTTAAAATTCCCACAAAAATCTATTCTATAGTCATTTCAGGTATAGAAGGAAAAAAAAAAAGTCCCAAACTGGAAAACTAAAAAAAAAAAAAAAAAAAAAAAAAAAAAAGTCAAAATCTCACAAAGTGACTGAAAATCCATGAATATGTAAGTGACATTCATACGTTCCCTTAACACTTTCCAAGTGCTATGTAAGATAACTATAATGCTATCCTGAAATCAATCTCATTTAAGAAGATACAGTAATTCTCATTCTAACTGTAGAATTAAAAGCACTTATTCGACATAATGTGCGTTTCAGCGAGGCTGACCTCCACTTGGTTGTACTTGACCGTGTCACCTTAAAGCTTCATCAAAGATTCACTGCAGGCCTGAACTGTGAAAGTTCAGAGCTAACAATGCCACAGGTGGGTAAGTCATTCATCCTCACTTCTGCAGGGAGTGAAGGGTATACCTGGGCCGTCCTCAGGTCACCGCAGCCTAGATCAGTGTTCCCTTAAAGACTCGGCAAGATTCTCAAAGAAACCTTGGTAGTCTAAGATGTTTGGAACTTGCTGGATAGTTCCACTGACAAACTAACACACATTCTAAGCCTTCAAGAGGGGTGTGCAGAGGCAGCTTTTTCCAGATGCACTTGATCTTGCCGGAGAACACCCCAAACCACCATGGGATCCCAGGACACTCATGTCCTATGGGACATGGTTTGAGAAATGCCAATCTGAGCAGACTTTCTAAAGTAGTGGTTCTCAAGTTGTAGTGAGCATCAGAAACACGTGGAAGGCATATTAAAGTATAGACAGATACCTCACTCCCGTTGAGAAGCCTGGGGTGGGACCTGGGAACCTGCATTTCTGAGACTCTAAGGGAAGCTAATGGAGTGAGGACCACAGTGAGCAGCAGCCGTCTAGACAATGGCCCACGCCAATCTCAGTGGCACAAAGCCCTGTTCGAGTCTCAGGAAAGGCTGCACATGCCATCTCCCACGACCCATCAGCTGGAGGTCGGATCGGCTTGGTGATACCGGAGGTCTAGGCACCGCGGTGGGGTGGAGGAACACTGGACTTGACTCTCAGCTCTCCCCCTACTTGCCAGGTGACCAAGTACCATGACTGCAACTCAAAAGAGGAATAACGGGAGTCCCATCTCAGTGGATCTGTGAGGCTCAGAGGAAATGTTTGCACAAAAGGACTACCCAAGAAAAAGCATCATACAAGGGTCATTAGTCAGTAGAATGTGTGAGTCACAGCAGGAAAAGCCTAGATGCGTTTTCTGCCTTCTGTTACTGCTGAGCCTCTATACGAAAGCACATTCTGGCAGCGAATGATGAGAAAAGAGGCTAAAAATGCAGAAAACTGCGAAGAGGAAGATATATAAGTGGATCACCCAATTAAAAATCTCTAATTGTTAAAAAAAGATCAACCCACAATCAAAGTAGTTAATTATGCTGGCTTTGAGATAGAGTTTAAGTTACAGTATGTTGATCTTTGAACACACTCACTCCTCTGTTCTACCATGGAAATGCTGGTTCAGTTTTAACTTCAAGAGAATGAGAAAAAAATAAAATCCCCTCACTCAAATGCATATGGATTAGACGTAAAAAATTTAGCTGAGCTCATTCCCATCTTCTAAGCTACCATGGTGGGAAAATTCAAAAATAATTTTTTAAAAAGGACCTTTAATTTTGGTTCATAGAAATATCCACAGCATGAGAAATGAACACAGACTCACACATTCATACATGTGTCTATTTGTTGCCTACCACATCTCAGCCAGTGAACTGCGTCTTGCAATTCAAAACTGAACTCATAAAAATTCATCCTCACCCATGACGGGATTATGGTCAAGCAAACATCGTGTTGCCCGGTCCCAGTTTCCATCTGAACGAAAAAGACTGATCAGAAAGGCAACACGTTCCCCACGACGCTGCACCATCCACTTTAGACGTGCTCTGGGTGGCTCTGGAGACAGGACAACATCTCTTGAACGGGTTTGCCTTCATAGCAGATCTGATACACTGCCGTAAACAATGGGAACCTGGTTGGGAGGAAATGTGAACAAAGGCAAGTTGAGCCATCTGGTTTACCTCACAGAACAAATGAGCCTTCCTCTCCTCCCTAACAGATTACAGATTACAGATGCATGTGCTACTTTAGTCAACAAAGTGAACGCCGTCTATTATATTCCTCTATCATTTGGTGGACAGAGAGCCTCTGCACGGTGGTTGTAAGATGTTGCTATGACCTAGACCATGCTCTGCCTACTTGTTTGGTGTAGACAGTCTCCAAACAAGTCCCACGGTAATCCTTGCAGGGCCATCTGCGGCCATTCACATGAAGAGCTGTAGCTCGGGCTCGTGAGTCCAGGCTTCTGTCAATAATTTAAAAGACTGGAGAATAAATTTCAAATTGCAAGGAGGTATCGTTCTCCCTCCTCCAAAAGGGATCATCCAAGGATAAAGAATGAGGCGGCCCACGTTTCACCATAAATAGTTCCGGTCTGGAACATTCCTGCAAGAATCAACGTGGGCACCCACAATTAGCAAAGCACTGATCTCAAGCTGGAAGCTGGGTTTATTTTGCCTTTTCTTCCAGGCTGTGAACACGGATATAAATGAAAAATTTGAAATGGCTGAGGGTACAAAGGTGTGGGCCAATAATCCACCGTGAGAAAGGACAGCATTATCCCAGGGTCCAGCTGGCTCAGCAAGTATTTTAAACAGCAGGTATCACTAAGGAAATAACAAAGTTAATTTTAATCAGGCTTCTACACACACACACACACACACACACAGAGCCCAAAGTAAGCTTGACAAGATCAATAGAGTCTTAAAGGCCGTTCTGAAAATTAGCTGGAATCCTATAATGACAACTTAACTTACAAATGGCAAACAGCCCTGATAGGTCATATGTCTATCACTGTGGGTTTTTTAAGGTACAGAATGTTTTGTTTTGTTTTGTTTTTGTTTTTGTTTTGGAGTTAGGCAGGCAGTCAAATCCAGTCTGTCTGCTCTGGGCAATTTTCACAACCGCTCTGTAAAATGGGGCATGACATGTTGTGTTAAGGCCTACTGTATGAAGTGACTTATACATAACCTGCAGAGTAGAACACTTGTCATGTGGCAAGTGTGCAGTTAAGTGACAGTTTATACACACAGCCACAAGACAGCCCCTACGTCCTAGCAAGCTCTTGGAGGACAGGGCCCCAAGTGTTTTATTCGCTTCTGCATCCTTGGGATCTGGCACAGTGCACAGATTGAGAGCAGGTGCTCAGCGAATACTGCTGAATGAACACTGGGAATGGGAGTTAGAGCCCACAGATTTTAGCCCCTTCATCTTTCCATGGCTTAGTTTTCCTGATCCCATTATTAGAACAATTTGTGTCTCCCCAGAGCAGGGTAGCAGGTGATGAATGTCCACCCGAAGCCATTCCTAAATCCCTTCACTCTTTACCAACACTGCAAATAGCCTAACGCTCCGTTTCCCAGCCTTACTTTCTCCTAGAATCAGCCAAGGAAGCAAATTCTAGAGAGTAAGACCCAACACCTCTGCTGAGGAAAATACTCTTCTCCTTGAGAGGCACTGGAGGAAAATTCTGCTTCCCCAGACTGCGCCTGCTCCATGTCACTGAGTGCAGCTGTGTATGTGATGCACAGAGCTGCTGCAGCCATCTTGAGGTTTTGAGGGAAGACTGACAGGATTACTGAGATTCTAAGCTAGAGGCACTGCATCAACACCAGTAATGTCCACCTCCAGAATCCTTGTTCCATGAACAAAATAACCCTATTGTTTGAGGCTTTTTAAACTGGGCAATGGGATGCTAACAAGAGATTTGGAGTACGTGTGTGGGGGGAGGGGGGATTTTTATGGACAAGTTACTTGTTTATTTTTCACAACCACCCTATGAGATGGATAATATCCCCATCATAGATGAGGACGGAGGCACAGTTTCTAACTCTGGAGCCAAGATTCAACCACTAGGCTATACTGCCCATCTAAATGTTATTTTATATAACATAAAATGCCGTAAGGCCAGTTAGATCAGTTTGGGGAACTCTCTAAATGAGGTTAGAGGTGAAAGGAGGGCGAAAGACATTTATTTCATTGAAAAATATTGGCATGAGCCAGTCAGTTAGCCATCCCACTAATGGATACTGAGGACTTCAGATGTGTCAGTCTTCAACCAGGTGTAGGATGTGGAGTATTATCAGTAAGGTCCCAGCCCTCAGGAAGGTTACAACATGGTTCTGGGCTGAGTGGTGCCCCCAAATCCCAAATCATCCAATGAAGTCCTAACCCCCAGGACTTGTATTTGGACCTAGGGCCCTTAAAAAGGTAATTACATTAAAAGGGGTTCATAAAGTGTGGGCCCCAAACCAATATGGCTGTCGTCCTTATGAGGCAAGGAGATTAGGACTCACACGGGACAGAGGGAAGACCACATGAAGACCCAGGGGAAAGACGGCCATTAACAAGCCAAGAAGAGAGTCTCATGAGAAGGCACGTGCTGACCCCTTGATCTTAGCCTCCCAGATTCTAGAACCGTGAGAAGGAAATTTCTGCCGTGTAAGCCTCTTGGTCTGTGGTATTTTGTGGTGGCCGCCCCAGCAAACGAATGCAAACACCTGATACTCACACATGCCCCTGAAGACGCATGCACAAGGAAATGTAATAAAGCAAATTTTCGAACAGCAGAGAAACCCAGACGACCCAGTGCCTATCTATCAGGAGGAGACTGTTTAAATAAACTGTGGTTCTCCCACACTGTGGAATGCTCTGCAGCCATTATGTGAGAGATCTGCTGGTGCCGATGTGGCACATTCTTCAAACCCTATCCTCCAACAAAGGAAAGCAGAGCGGAACGCAGGGCACAGCACCCATTCCCTAAATGGAAGGATATGCTAAAAACTCAGAAAGCTGCCTGCACTAAAGGTGGGGCTCCAGAGTTAACTTTTCACTAGGTGCCTTTTACTAAGATTCAAATTTCTTTTTTTTCAACCAGGAGCATGTGCCCCTCTCCCCCCACGCCTGCTCAAATCTAACAGACTGAAAGTAAAATTGCACATTTACGTAAGAAGCCCACAGCCCCTGAGCAGCAGGATGGTCTATATCTGGGGTTAGCAAGCCACAGCTTGAGAAGCCGACCTGGCCTGTGGCCTGTTCTGCGCTCCCTGCAAGCTAAGGACAATTCTTGTATGTTTCAAGGGCTATATAAGGGAGAAAAAAAAAGGAATATACACCAGAGAGCTGTATGTGGGCTGCAAAGACTAAATGTTTATTATGCGGTTCTTTACAGAAGTTTGCCGACCACTCCTGTAAACAGGATGTTCAAAGCTGGGAGAGTTATCTGCGTCTGGAGGAGGTGGATGAAGGCGGGTCTGAGGACAGACCTGGGTCACCTCAAGGGTGGTCAGGGCTGACACACCTATCAAGGTGGGCCGTCTAGGCAGGCCAAACAGCAGGAGGGCAGACATGCACAGAAGCCTCTGAGAAGAGGGTATTGGGGCAAAGGGAGGTCTGCTTCAGCTGAAGGAGGGGTTGTAGGGCGTCCCAGGACAGTGTCAGAAAGTTCCAGGGGCACAGAACTGAGAGGTGCTATCCCACATGCCAACCTAAGGACCCATTCCGGATGAGCAGGAGTGAGTCAAAAGAGTCGAGGTAGAAGGCAATCATCAGGTGTGCTGGTTTGATTTGGTGGGTAAAGAAAAAACTAGGGCACAGATAAAAATATGACCTGCCCCAGACCACATGGCTAGGAAGCCCCCAGGTGGCTGGAAACATTGCCCTCCTGTTCACTGCGCTTTCCGTGGCCATGGTGGCGGAGTGGGAAGAGAGGAGATCAGAGTATTGGGGTGACAAAGGGAAAAAGAGCAAGGGAGAATGGCAGAACTTGGGCTCTGCCTCAGCAGCTCTAGGAGGTGCGTGCAGGGGAAGGGAGAGCCCCCCCAGAACTCTGCGCCCCAGCCTGTGGGAAGCGAGGTGTTCCCTCCAACCCGGCAGTGACCTCATTAAGCACAGGCACAGCCTGTTCCATTTCTAATCAGCAGAAAGAAAATGGGACGTGACGGAGGAGGGGCATCTGCTCAGAGCCAAGGTTCACCTGCTTGATTACACCTGCTTTTCTAGAACAGGCACAGGTACTGATTCCAGAACACCAGTTCCAATGCATAGCCTCCCCAAGTTCCACGATGGAGACAGACTCGTCCATTCATAGAATCCTATCAAATACGCCCCACGGTAGCAGACAGATGGCACTTGAAAACCGTGATTCGGACATCAGCAGTATCCACAAACACCCAAATGTTTTCTTAAGACTTTAGAAAACTGATAAATATTTAACGTTCAGTAAAGTGGCCCCACCACAGACAAGCACTCCACTGTTTGCCCTTTTAAGTATGGAAGGAACACCAGGCCCATCAGAGATGTTTTCCTTTTAGCCAGGATTTACAGGTAATTCTCCTCCTCTGGAGGCCTGTTTATGCCTTCCATCTCTGCCTGGCTGGTTTTGAAAGCCATTTCAGAAAAATAAAGTGCAAATTAAAGAAGGAAGACGAATGTCCTTGTCCTGTCCTCCCTCCTTTTCAACTTTCTATAGGGAACTCTACAGCTCACCAGTGTGTACTGGTGCAGAGAGGAGGAGAGCTGGGTGTAGGGGAGGTAAAGGTGGGTGGTCGGGACCAGCAGACATCTGGACTGAGCCGAAGAGGAAGAAGGAGACACACCAGAGAACCAGCAACCACATCTCTAACCATCACTGGCTCAGGGGGAAGTGCGTGTTCTGGACTGGCCACACCTGGCAGCGTCCACGCAGCTGCCCGGCCCCCTCCTCTCCCAGGCAAGCAAACCTCTCCCTCCCTCCTGAAAAGAGGAGGATATGCAGAATAGGCTGCATAGGCAGTTACTAGATGGTGTCGCCGGCCTCGTGGTTATGGAAGAAGGCTCAGCAAAAGTAAGCAAGATAAAGGGCCACAGGGCAGCTGCAGAGAGGCTGGGGGCTTGGCGGGGCAACAGGGTTTACTCCCTCAATCAGCTGATCAGGCTGTCCCAGGCCCACCTTTAGCAAATGACCATCCCGGAAGGGCAGTGGAGGCTAGAGGCACCTGTTCATCCACAGGACACAGACACTGCCAAGTTCCTGGGCAAACCTGAATGCAGGTCACTTCTAGTGGGAGCATTCTGGGCTACCTTGTACGTTTCTTCTTTTCTGAACTGTCTGACCTTTTATTAACAAGACTGTATCTTTTTATTAACAAACAACAAGGTAATCTGTTCTGAGTTCAAGACTTAATGACATGCAGTTCTTACCGAACACCCTGCAGGATAAACCAGAACCTCAACCTTCGTGTTCTGTAACCTGCTTTACAAGACTAAGTTCTTCTTGGGGAACCTGGGCGGCTCGGTCAGTTAAGTGTCCAACTCTTGGTTTCAGCTCAGGTCCTGATCTCAGGGTGGTGGGATTGAGCCGGGTGTCAGGCTCTGCACTGGGCGTGGAGCCCGCTTAAGATTCTCTCTCTCCCCCTTCCCTGCCCCCGCCAACCATCCTCCTACCCACTGCATGCTCTCTCATAAGTGCGTGTGCTTTCTCTCTCTCAAAAAAAAGGGGAATTGAGTTCCTCTCCCCGAAGCTGAGGCTGGTTCTGTGTCAACACTCATTTTCAGGGCAGGAAGATGTTTCCTGCCACAGATGTTCACATCACACGAAGGCGGAACTATCTGAGCGGAGTTCTGCGCACAGCTGTGCCCATGTGCACTGACTGGGACGGCGGTCATGAGGGAAGCACGGGGTGGCCGCCCTCTGGTCGCAGGGACAGAGGGGGCGGGGCAGGGGGGTGACTTACTTGTCGACCAGCCCCTTCTGTTTCAGGATCCGGTATACTTCAGCTGACGTCTGCGGTCCTTGGAGCTTCTGTCCGTTCAGCATCTCCTTCTCCAATTCTTCGATGGTCTTAAAATCAAGCAGAAAACGCTACTGTAAAGACTAGAGAGTCAGGTGACTGGGTGGTGCGGTCAGTTCTGTGTCTGGCTCTTGGTTCCCGCTCAGGTCATGATCTCTGGGTCATGCGACGGAGCCCCCATGTTGGGCTCCGTGCCGAGGGCAGAGTATGCTTGCCATTCTGCCCCCCGCCCCACCATGCACACATGTGCACGTGCTCTGTCTCGCAAATAAAGAAGTCTTCAGGAAAAAAAAGACCAGAGAATCACTTATTTCAAGAGGAGCACTGCAGAGGGGAGCTGGCATCCCCCCTCTGCACAAGCCATGGAGAGACATGCAAGCTGAAGGACTCAGGCAAAGGTACTTTAAAGCAAAAGCAGACAAGTGGCAGTGGGATATGCCCAGCCAACGACAAACGCCTGCCTCCGCCTCCAGGGGACTGCGGCTCGCCCCAGCCCAGAGGTCTCAGGGAGGACGCACGCGCCCAGGGGAGGACAGGCCAGGGGCTACCTTCCCGGTTTTGGCAAACGCCTCAGCCACCCTGCGGTTCCGGCCTCCGTAGCAGGTGGTGATGAGGTCAGCCACGCCACAGCTCTCCAGGAAGGTGGCCGTGGACACCTGGCCCTTGCAGAAGATCCTGGCGAAGGCGATCATTTCCATGAGCCCCAGGCGGATGACGGCAGCTTTGGTGTTGTCCCCGCTATGGAGGCCATCACAGAACCCGGCTCCCACCGCTACAATGTTCTGTGAAGGAGACAGGGAAGCCCCAGGACACCTATCACATGCCTGCCACAGACCTAGGCTGCCAGAAGGTGAGGGGAGAGCAGGGGGGACACACAGGGCCACCTGGCCCACCCTCAGAACGCTCCACCGGTTCCCACGCAGCCCCAGCTCCTACCCTTGCGCCCTGATGGCCAGAGGCGCAAGAAGGCACCAGGCTTCAACGCTCCTGTTTATAGGACCAAGGGCCCAGGTCTGGGGTTAGCAGGAAGCAGAAGCTGGGGAGCATCAGCCAGAGGATTAGAATGGCTGGCTGAAGGCTCTGCTTAGATACTGTTTGGACAAACTGCCCCCCCCTTTTATTCCCCTTAAACCAAATGCCTGATTGAATTATACCATTCACATGGAAAGGTATGCAGGTCCTAAGTGTCGGCTTGGTGATCGTCTCACAACGGAACACACCCTTGGAACCAGCACCCTGATTGAGAAACAGAAAGTAACCAGTGCCCCAGAAGCCGCCTCTCACCCCCTCCCAGTCACCACCCTCACCAAGGTAATCACAACCCAGATTTGCTTCACCTGTCTTTCCATTCTGTATGAACAGGCTCATATGCAATCCTATGTCCATCTTTTTCTCAATTCAACATCGTGTTTGTGAGGCTGAGCTGTATTTCTACCTAGAGCACCTTTATTTTCATTGCTGAATTAGTTTTTAAATTTTATTTTACTGAAACAATCAACATATAGCGCGGTATTGGTTTCAGAGGTAGAGTTCAGGGACCCATGAGGTGCGTAGTGCACCCAGCGCTCAGGGCATCTGCTGTGTGAATACAGCACCATTTTTTCCAGTTGTTCTCCTGCTGATTGGCAGGGGGACAGTTCCTAGTCTGAGGCTACCGCAAATGCTGCTGCTGGGGCCAGGCCGGTGCGTGGCTCTGCGTGACCACACGCAGTCATTTCTGCTGGGCGTGTGCCTGGGAGTGGAGCTGCTGGGTCAGTCGTCTGCAAATGTGCTGCTCAAGCTTCAGCCTTTTGTTTCACTGATTATCCCTATGTAAGCATTCCCGGTCCCTGAGCTCTCTCTCTCACATGGCCCTCTGCCACACACAAGGCAGATAAGACCAAGACCTGCCTCTTCAGAAGCTGACAATCTGGTTTGGGGATCAGCACATTAAGGGTGAACTGCCTGTTTCTGTGAATGCCCTGGAGGCCAGGCCCCCCATGCTTGTTTGCACACCATTGTGGCTGCCTGGGTGCCTTTTTTTTTTTTTTTTTTAAGATTTTTATTTATTTATTTGACAGAGAGAGAGCGAGAGAGAGATCACAAGTATGCAGAGAGGCAGGCGGCGGGGTTTGGGGGGGCAGGCTCCCCACTGAGCAGAGAGCCCGATGTGGGGCTCGATCCCAAGACCCTGGGATCACGACCTGAGGCAAAGGCAGAGGCTTTAACCCACTGAGCCACCCAGGCGCCCCTGCCTGGGTGCTCCTAACAGCAGATTTCAGTAGTTGCTACAGACACAGACCGTATGGGCCACAGAGCCCACAGCATTTCCTACGCAGCCCTTGCAGAGAAAGTTGGCCAACCTCTGGCCTAACAGGAAAATAAACGGATGCACATACCTCTAACCCGGGCAGAAAGTGGTAACCCGCAAGAGGCGCTAAAAATCTGATTGTCATTTCAACCTATGTGTACCAAGCATGCCCTGTGGGCTGTGGGAAGCTCTACGCAGGGCCCAGAGAGCAGTGCCGGGGGACGTGGGGGCTGAGGGTGCCCCCAGGGAGGAGCTGCTGAGACAGAATGGGACACAGAGCTTGTCCCTGATGAGCTGATGAAGATAGTTGGCATATAATGAACAACGAAGTGCATCCAGAACGAGAGCGTATGGAGTGGTGGGAGGAGCCACAAGCTTCATTTCAAAGCAGGGAAGTCTGCACCGAGGTGGGGGCCTCTCAACTGGGCCTCACAGCCTGGGTAAAACCACCAAACATACATGACAAGTCGTATCTGCATGTGCCCACTCAGTAAGGACTTCAGTCAAGTCCCCCGGTTCCTAGCCCTGTCCACATTACTAGCCCCTGTCCTGAGCACACACACTCGATGTCAGGGAAAATACAAGTATTTTCCCTTGTCTAACCACACTAGCATTTTTCCATGCTACCTGATGACTACTTAGGAATTTGTGCCTGGAGGGATCTTAAAATATGAAGCTAACTGGTAATGAACAGGAAATGAAATAAGCACCTCTTTTCCTCCCCCTCCCCTGCCAAAAGTGTTTTTTATTAATGAAAGAGTATCTCTCAAAACATCAGGCCTATAAAATTTGAGGGAGGAGGTTAAAAGCAGAACAAACCGGGGAGGAAAAATGTCTTCTCTGGTTGATATGCCATTTCTAATAAAATACATCAAACCCAGTATTGATGTGGCCAGGCTCACCCCGAGAAACAGAGAGGCCATCTGAGCACAGCTATCGCTCACCAGGAAACCAAAGACACAAAGCCACTGCAGATGAAAAAGGAAAAAAAAAAAAAACAAAACAACAACCCCAAACCACTGAGCCCTGCTGAAGCTTTTGTCTACTTCCAATGTACCAATAAAACAGCACGCTTTCTTCCAAGTTTCGAGGGCAGAATGAAGAGGGCTAGAACAGGGGAGGGGGTGGAGGGGCCCACAATCTATCTTGTTCTCTTCCTCGGGAATAATCCCAGGGCTTACTCTGGATGCTGGCTAGTCTTCTAGTGGCTACGGACATGGAAAGGGAAGAATAAAAAAAATTCTTTAAAAAATGATCAGAAAGCTGGCATGAGCACATGCAGATTTTAGATGAATTCCTTCTCCTTCTGTGCTCTAGAGGGTCTCCCAGTAAGGTTATGAGCTGTTCTAACAGACCAACAAAGCAGCTTTCAGGTGGATCACTCTTTCCCCCCTACAAAGGCTGGACTCCAGGGAGACCCCACTTCCCACAGCTGCGGGTAGAGCTGATGAGGAACTGGGTCTTTTGCATTCAGAGCCCGAGATAGCCCATCTGGCCTATGTTTTCCTATGGTACTAACTTCTGTCTGTACCCGCAAAAGCCTCCCAACTCCTTCCTGCCCACATAAGCAATGGACACTGTGGGTTTCATCAGCCACCGATAGCATCCGTCTTTCCCTCCCCAAGTACCTGCTGTGCGTGCTCAGTGACACAGGAAGCAGGCAGCTCCTGGGTTGGCACACTCTTAGGCTCCAGCAGCCTCCCATGAAGACAGGGAAGGGGAGAGGCGGCAGGAAAGGAGCCAAGATGTGGAGGGGTGAAACGACCCCCTAACCTTCCAGGCAGAGCACAATGCAAAGATGAGGGGAGATGACAGGAACACCCAAGGGCTGGCTCCAAACAGACCCAGACACCCCTCCTGGTGGAAAAGCCAGACTAAGGAAACCAGGGGAGACACTAGAAGCACAAGCTCGGAAACCCAGATGGCCTCCGACCTCTGGTTCTCACTTCACCTCACTGCTGTGTGACCTTGGGAGAATGACTCCACCTCTCTGAGCATTCTGTGCCTTGGGGATAAAATTCAGGGCTTGCATAGACTCTTTCAAGGCCCTTTAGGTGGTGACATTCCTCCAGGAAAGCTGGTGCAGCTGTGGCCTGCTCACAGCTGGTAAGTGGGACGATCCCGAGGCAACAAAGAGAGTACCTGGGCACGGGGGTACTTAGCACAGAGGCCATGAGGCCAATTGTTGGATGAGCCTGCTGAATGGCTAAATTGAAGTTACCATGGCAACAAGCCAAGGCCTAGGATCCAAAGGGTGAGACTGTTGAAATGGCTCTCTGCTGTCTCCTGGACCGTCCCATTACCTCCTTCACCACAACATAACCCATTCTGGAGGTTACTTGACCAACCAACCTCAGTGCATCTCTACTGACTGAAATGAGAGATACGACTTCCTTCCAACAAGGGGCTCCTAGACACAGAGGAGGAGAGAGGGATTATTTATGAATGCCTATGGAGCGCCCACCATGCACATGGTCTCCTCTAGGTTCTCCTGACACCCTGGCTCGAGTGTCCCTTGCCTTCTGGCCTGCTCACAAAGGTTCCATGGCTTACTGAGAACACCTCGCTGGTGAGTGACACCGTCCCAAGACCTGGCTCCCTGGGCCCACTCTGTTCCCCGGGCCTTGCCCCTTCCATGGTATGGCAACCTTGGCCCAGCCACTCCCACACCCCACAGGGTCAGAGACCTTCCTGAACCCTCTGCAATCAGATGTCAAAGGGGAGTGCCTCTCTGGCCTGCCTGTGGGTTTGGGAGGTAAAAAGGGTAGGGTTAGGAGAAGAACCGATTGGGGGGGGAGGGGGATAATAAAAACAACAGTTGACTTTCTTGAACTGCTCTAAGTGCTTCCGGTATTATTAACTGGTTTAATCTTCACAACATTCTTACAAGGCAGGCACAGTGATTCTGCTCAGGGAGAGGTGAGGAAACTCCCACACACAGGGTTAAGTAGAGGGGCCACCTCAGATTTGAGATAAGAACTTTCTAACAGGAAAAGCTGACCTCACCCAACCAAAAGGACTTGGAGGTGAAGGAGTGAGCTCTCAGTCACTGGAAGCATCCAAGCAGGAGCTGTGTGGACAAGCCCTGAGCTGCAGACCAATACTTCTGACCTTTCATGTTACTGCTCTCAGAGCAAAGACAGATGAGGGTGCCCAAGGCCTGGGACCGCAGCAGCTCTCTTGGCCCTTCTGTGATCCCCTCACCACAGGGCACACAGATGAGGACTACCTCAGTTTCTCCTAGATGGCTGACCTCCCCATGGTGGGGGCGGGGGTGTTAGAGAGGAGCAGGAGGCCACTGCAGGGTAAATGCCTCCCTTCCAAGGGGACCCTGGGCACTGATCCAGTTTAATCGCCTTATGATGGATCTTGAAACCCTCTCTCTCTCCCTCTACCACTGAGCACTGTCAAAAGAAAAATAAACACACTGAGCCCGTCAGATCGTGTTTGAATAGCATCGAGCAGATGTCCTCTGAGATCGCTCAGCTGTGAAAGTTATCATTATCCACTGTGCATTTAAATCTGCTTTAAACTATTCCGGAGCTAAAAATACCATGATTTTCAGAAGATAGACGTGCTTAAGCCCTTCCCCATTTCCTGGGTTATGGCAATACTCAGAGGCAATCATTCGCCCTCAAGTGCCGTCTTTGCAATTCTGAACCGGGGTGGGTTGGATGGGACGCCACTTCTTCCACTCCTAGCCTCCCGCGGAAAGAATGCAGAAGTCGAGAAGCCTCCCGGCGCAGGGCCCAGGCTACCGAGGCGCAGGGCCCAGGCTACCTGCGAGTTAGGCAAACACTCTCACCATGTGGGAGGCAGGGCTCCAGTGAAACCCAGGCAGTAATCACTACTGCCTATACCGGCAGCACACCATCTGATCTACCCAAGGCCAGCTCCCAGGGCTGTGGGCCTAAGGGAGAATTCTGACTGCAGAGTGTAGGCTGACCCCGGGCCAGGCACTGTGTCAGAGCTTACAGGTCAGGCTGAGGTTCAAGCCCACACTGAGCCCACCAGACTGGGCGCCCTACAGTGATGTCCAGCAGAAGCTTCTGCAAGGATGTAAATGTTTTGTCTGCTCATCCAACAGAGTCGGTAGCCACGGAGACTCCCCAAAGACTCATGTGGCGACCGAGTCTTTGAAATGGGGGGGGGCGGACAGTGGCTCCAAAATGGAACTCTTGATTTTTTTTAAGTTTTAATTAATTTGGATGTAAATGCAATTGGCCACACATGCCTAGCGGGATCCAGCAGTGTGGCCCTGGCTAGACACTAGGCCTGAGGCTGTGCTTCACCGTGGGATTTATCTCAGCCAAAGCACTGGGAGAAACTTAGATGCCCAGATATCAGGGGTGCTTAACCTCACTACTGAACATCCCTGCAGGGAACGTCATGTGGCTGTGACACAGGTTATGGGGTTATCCCCCAATCTACTCTCCTCCTCCTGAGTCAGACAGTCCCTGACTTTCACGCAAGTGTATGGCTAACCAAGGGAGAAAAAAACCAAAAAACAAAAAACCATTTCCCAACGTCTCTTGCAGCTAGGTACCGTTACAGGATTAAGTACTGCCCACTGAGATGAAGCCAAATCATTACATTGTGACTCCCCAGAACCTGCCTTAAAGGACAGCTATCACGTGCCCTTTTTATCCTTTCTTTTTTCCCACCCTAATGACTGGAAGGCAGACGTGATGACTACAACTCTCGTCGCCATTTTGGAACATGAGGACAAGCACCTACCCTTGTGAGCAGGCAGGACTTTTATGTAAGAAAGAAATTAAGTTCTACTGTGTTCAGCCACTATTATTTTGGGTCACTGTTAATGAAACCTAATCCCGATAAAGCATCTGTTAAAAATGGTAACACAAGTTGAGCTGTACAGTTATGATTTTTGTGCTTTGCTATAAGGACTGCCACTTAAAATTTACATTAAAACAAACAAAAATACACCCTCAGTGAAAGAAGCCACATGCAGAAAAGTAGATACTGGACAACTCCATTATGAATGTTCTAGAAAATGCCAACTCCAGTGTACAAAGGCAGATCAGTGGCTGCCTGGCTGGGGTAGGAACTGAAAAGGGACATATGGAATCCCTTAAGGATGATGGAATTGTTCTGTATTATGGAGGTGATTTTCAGGGTATATGCACATAGCTGTTAAATCCCCCTGTGTTAGGGGGCACCTGGGTGGTTCAGTTGGCTGGGCATCTGCCTTCAGCTCAGGCCATGATCCCAGGGTCCTGGGATTAAGTCTAGCATCTGCCTCCTTGCTCAGTGGGGAGCCTGCTTCTCCCTCTGCCTGCCACTTCCCTGCTTGTATTCACTCTCTCTCTGACAAACAGATAAATGAAATTTTTGGAACAAAACAAAACAAGAAACCCCACTCTATTAGGCACTTTAAATGGATGCAGTTTAATGTATGTGACTTAGGATTAAATAAAGTTGATATTTAAAAAAAGTATTCCGGGGGCGCCTGGGTGGCTCAGTGGGTTGGGCCGCTGCCTTCGGCTCAGGTCATGATCCCAGGTCCTGGGTTCAAGCCCCATATCGGGCTTTCTGCTCAGCGGGGAGCCTGCTTCCTCCTCTCTCTCTGCCTGCCTCTCTGCCTACTTGTGATTTCTCTCTGTCAAATAAATAAATAAAAAAAAAAATTTAAAAAAAAAGTATTCCGGGCACCTGGGTGGCTCAGTGGGTTAAGCCGCTGCCTTCGGCTTGGGTCATGATCTCAGGGTCCTGGGATCGAGTCCCGCATCGGGCTCTCTGCTGGGCAGGGAGCCTGCTTCCTCCTCTCTCTCTCTCTCTCTCTCTCTCTCTCTCTGCCTGCCTCTCTGCCTACTTGTGATCTCTCTCTGTCAAATGAATAAATATTCTTTAAAAAATAAATAAATAAAAAATAAAAAAGGTATTCCCTTACTGGAGATTAACGCAGGTCAGAGGTAAAGGAGATTCTGAAGACCATAAAACGCACTACTGCAAAATGATTTTGCATAAAGTTTTTACATTTTCTTTTTGGTTTTATCCTTGTAGTGAGCTGTTTGCTTTTTTTTGGTAACTCAAATGCCCTCATGGTTTTGAGCACCAAAAGGAGAGTGTACATTTCTTTGATTCCTAGAATGGAGATTACCAAAGACTGTTAATTTAATGCGAAAGAGTAAAACGTGTCAAACTATTTGAATAGTTAAGATCCAGTTTTTTGTTTTTAAAAGGGGCCGTATACATACCTATACTCGCTAAAAAGACTGCAAGGGTATAGGAAAAAAAAAACAACCAGTGGTGATCTTATGATGTAGGGAGTCTTGGTGACTTTCACATTCTTTGCATCCTTCTGTTGTGTGAAACTCAATGAATGTGCACTACTTTTATAATCAGAAAAAAACAACAAACTATTAGTTATGTAATAAAAGAGTCGACATCCCATTCGTCCTTGGTTGGCAGCCTCTGACAAGCGAGGACTTCGTTTTATTCAACTGGACACAAACCAAAATAGTTGGGCTGTACATAGGAACCAAGGAACACCAAACTGAGATTCCTGGAACCCGCCTTCACACTCCAACTGTGCCAGTATTTGCTACATTCGGTGATTCAATCTCTCTGGATCTCTGTCTCCCTATCTGTATGACGGAATGGTTAGACTCAGTTACTGCCAAAAATGCTTGTTTCTCAGTTTTCAAAAATCCCAGCTCTGATGCAAGCCGACAGGCATGATGGTAACTGATCCTGTTTCAAAGGATAGCCAGAGGAAGGATGATAAATGGTCCTCAACCCCCATCTGTCTCTGCCCCCACCACGCCCCCCACGAACCAGGCTCTACTCCGGTAGCAGGATCCACTTAAAGGTTTCCTGCCAACAAAAATGAAAAGCCAATCTACGTTCAGACACAAAACCAGCATGAGGTCCCATTAGCTGAAGCTTTTCCAGAACTCTCCATCTAGAATCTCTCTTGTCCCCCAAGCCCCCTTTGTTCTGGGCAGGATCTCACAAGCTTCCCCATCCACCATCAGAAATATCCAGTCACTTAACCATTGTTTTGGACCAACACAGGCTGGTGCTGAGCAATTAGGCATTCATGATGCCCCTGCTGTCAGGTGGTTATTAGTTTAATGAAGGGCTATTAAAAACACATAAAAGTCTCAACCTAAAAAAAAAAAAGAAAGAAAGAAAGGAAAAACCACACAAAGCAGCCAAAGCCAGTGTCTTAACTGTGTATGCGGCCTGCCCAGAACGTGAAAAATGCCCCAAACTTTCAGAAACAGGGCCGTGTGCTGCCCCCAGGGAGCCTGAGCCTTTCACTGACTCTCCTTCATAAAATCCTCATTGTACAGGAACATGTGACCACACAAACATGAGACATGAATTCCACAAAGTGTTTTTAAACTCTGACGAGAAAAAAAGGACGTATGTACAATCAAAAGAAAGAGCGGGAAGGCATTCGTTGGATTCTTGTCTTTTCAGCATACCTTCTATCTCTGCAATTTTTACCTGACAAACCCTAAACCCAAGCCAGATTGCCTGACTTCCTTCCTGAGGTGCTCAAATTCCTGAAAAGCAGCTTTCCTACAAAAGACAAGACTCAAAAGTGCCTCAAAGGGGGGTATTCATTCACACTGAGGCTTTTTCTTTTGGGGGGGGGGGCGTGGATAAGGCAGCTGATTCCACTGGAAGAAGGATCAGAAAGTGCAACCCAGCTCCCACTGGCTGTTTTCCAGCGTCAGCCAGAGAGGGCCCCACCACCAAGATTTCCATAGGCCGACTGGAACAGGTCAGGAGCCCACGTGGAAACGCTTCCCTCTAACCTCCCAAGCCGCTGGCCTAAAGAAGCTGCTTCTTTCATTGGCCCATTTCCCTTTGTGGACAAAGATAAAACTATCCTTAGTGCAGCCTTTGTCAGCAGACTACTTTCCCTTAAAAAGAACCAATCAAGCCATCGAACTGAAGGAGTAGTGTAATTCAGAGAGAGGTAAGTCCCTTCCCCACACAAGACAGTGTGTAAGAGAAATATATGAATTCACAGGGGGAAAAAACACCCAACAATGCTTCACTCCCCTGTAAAACTCTACAATCAAGGTACTCTCCATGCTTTTTAAATATTAATTTTTAAATATTATTAATTAAATATTAATTAAATTTTAATTTTTAAATATTAATTTCCGAAAGACAAAACACCACACTCCACACCACCCCCCTCCCCAATTTACAAATGAAAGCCAAGCGGAGTGGAAGAGGAAGTCCAACCACCCAGGACAGGCAGGGGTAAAATAGGAACTGATAAACAAGGCTCTCAATTCACTATTCTTCCCTCAAGTAGGAGCACAGAACACAGAGCCCACTTTTCAGGATTAGATTTGATAATGCAGACAGCGGCCAATTAGCTCCTCTCCTTGAGCAGAAATAACAAGGCCGACTTTACCTTAAGAGCACCACAGAGTTCAACAGTGTCTGCGTCGTCTACCACAGTAATTCGAAAATTTGGAGTCTGCAGAAGTTCTTTGAAGAGAAGGCCATTCTCCATTATTTTGCTGCCTGTTGACAGGTTAGGAAAAAAGGGAGTTAGTAAGAATGCCTACTCTTACAGTTTCGAGTGTTTTTCTTTTTACCATAAGTAATGTATATTCATCACAGAAAATGCAGAAAATTCAGGAGTAGAAATAGAAAACAAAAATATTCCGTAATTCTACCACAGATGATCATTAGCAATTTGGCACGCATCTTTAACCTACTCAAATATGAATATACATAGTTCTTCTCAGAACTGGGAATTAACAGTTCATAATCTGCTTTTCCCCATTTTGTGGCACAAGTAATTTTCAGTGACATATTTGCTACATCATTTTAAATCTCCGCTTTGTGTTTCACTGTGTATGTGTGTTCTATTCTACCTATCTTTTCTATGTTTAATACCTAAAACTGTTGCAACTTTCTGCTACCATTAACACTTATGAAGGCAACGTCCATGGTTTACATTTGTAATAGATTCCCGTTCAAAACCACCCCTTGTCCTTTCCCCTGGGAAAGAGCGCATTCCCTTCCACTCATGTTAGGCTCGACCCCATGAAGTGCTTGGACTTAAAGCAAATGGGGCATATTTCCCTACCCCTTAACCTTGGACTTGGTCATGTGCTGGTCAACAGCAGACATCACGCAGGGGATTCTCCCAGCCCACTCATGCAGAAGTGAGGCTGTTGTCCTTCTACCTCTGCCTTCAATGTGACCTGAACATTCCCCGGCTCCCCCTTTGGGCCTGGCAGAAGATGAGACACACATGGGCGGAGCCACCCAGCCCAGCAGCCCTGGCGGAGAGCATCCTGTCCCCAGGGGACCCACAGGTGTTAGCTGTGCTTACTTCGTGTGCCACTGCGCTTCTGTGATCCATACTTAGCATCACTATGGCAATAGAGAACTGATACAAACATCAACAGCTACGTTCACAGACCGAAGGGGTAGAAGGAAGGAAATGCATTCAAAGAGTACTGGTTTCAGCTACTGCCACCTCCTGTCCCCTGGGATGGCACCTGGAATGGGATGGAGGCTCTGGAGTTTTTCCTTTGTCTCATTTTGTTTTGTTTAGGGATTTGGGATTAAAACTAAAACAAACACAAATAAAACTTTACACATAAAGCCTGGTGTGAAACGCTCTGATCGGTGAGGGTGCAAGGGTGGGGCTCTGCTCTAGAAACCAGAGGATTAACTTTCCCAGCCACATCCAGGCCCCCAAGTCAAGTGGCCACACAGAGATGGCAGAAGGTTCACTGACGACTACGGTACTGGGGCTCTGCCTGCCTCCAGGTTCCCAAGCTTGTTCCCACACATGTCTCTGCGCATTACAATCACCTGGGGATCTTTAACTACACCAACGCCCCCGCCACATCCCAGGCCAATTAAATCAGTCTCCCGTGGTGGAACCCGCATCAGTGGCTTTTCGAGTTCCCCAGCTGATTCCCGAGAACAAGTTTGCAAACTCTGATTTCACCTATTGCGGGTTCAGCTTCCTCAGGAGTGAAACACTATAGCACCCTCAGGACTATGGTGTGCAAGAGCCTATTTGAGTGCATAGAGGTCCCACAGAATAACGATGGGGAGAGCTGACACCTGCTTATGACTGATGTTCGCCATTTGCAGACCTAGGGGGCCCCAGAGAGGTTTACCGACGTGCCCAGGATCAACCTGCTCATAGGAGGCAGAGCCCAATTCTAACCCAGGTGCTTGGGCTCCGGGGCCCATGTTCTGTCTCTCTATGCTATGCTTCCTCCTGGGGGTGGGACAGAGGGGGAGCGAGAGAAACCAGCAAAACCCAAGTAAACGTCACATAGCTGCATTCTTCCAGTGAAGAAGACAAAGATAATTGTCCACCACTACGATTCCATCCCTAAGTAATATAATGTGAAAATAATCCAGGGGAGAGCGGGAGATGGATGATGGATATCTGGGGCTCATGACACTGTTCTACCTCTCCTTTTGCTTTCTTTAAAGAAACTGTCCATAATAAAATGTTTCAAATCTCTACACCCAATCCTTAGAAACACATTTCCTATTCTACAAGTACTACTTGTAGTAGTACTCCTATTCTATAAGCACTGCTTATTTAGTAGAGTTCTCCAAATATTAGAACTGTGTCTGTTTGAGCCAACTGTCTTCTTCCTTTTTCAAACAGTCCGCCAGGCCATGTGGGTGACTCTGTGCAACCCTGTTTCGTCACCTCGGTTGGGTAAATCAACCCCCAGCCTCCACATCATGACATCATTACTGTCCTCCTCCATCCCTCACCACGGGTCACTGCTCAGTGCCTCCAACACAAAGGACGATCTGGAGCTCCACAGACAAGCCCCTCGCTGAGGTCACTAATCCAGCTGTCTGCAGCTAGGCTCGAGCTGCTGCTGTGAGCGGACAGGCAACACAGGCAGGAAGAAGGGCACTCTCCATCTGCCACCGAGACAGGTGGGGTCGGTCTCCCAGGTCCTCTGCAGCTGCAAATTACAGTGTCCCTGACAGAGGTGGGCTTGATTGACTGCGATCTCACTTTTTCTCATTTGTACTTTAAAAAAATGATTATTTTAAGTCACAGGAAAGCACTCACTGTATTATTACTAATCATAAGTAGTGAGGAGGGAAGCAGGGACCCAGGCCTTCTGGTCCAGAACGGGTAATGCCCAACAGCCATGGGGAAAGGCTGCCCCAAACCCATTATGAACCAAACAGGGACTGTCCCTCCTGTTTCATGCCAAGTTTTAGAGATAATCAATCTATGTAATATGACACCTTCAAACCTTCCATTGTGTGTGTGATTCCGTATTTGTGTGTGTGATTCCGTATTTGTGTGTGTGATTCCATATTTGTGTGTGTGCTCGGAAGCTCCACAGGGAGCTTATGTATCCTCGACACTTAGCAGATGCTGGATATGTAACAGGCTTTGAAAAGTATTTGTGAGGTGACAGTGAAAGTCGCCAGTTCTTGAAGTCAGTCCCAAGAATGAAGGAACTCTTACCGCAAGGGGGCACCACAGTTCACCATGCCAGTTAGAATTTTTACAAGTGTCTGAAAAACAAGGATGTTCTTCCTCCACAAAAGACTCCAGTGGGCTGAAACTCCTGGACCTACCATAATTAAGAATGAGTTGGTTGCTAATGTCATCAAGAAAGGAGATCTGGATTAACCACAGCGCCATTATCGAATGCAGGAAATTTAATGTTGGTACAATTATCTAATATACAATTCACATTCTAATCTTTCCTATTAGTACAATGCTGTCTTTCATGGCAACCTTCCCTCCCCCAACCCAGGATCCTACTGCATTGGGCAGGCACGTCTCTGAAGTCTTCTTTAATCTGGGACACTCCTTAACCTTTTGCTGTCTTTCATGACATTGGCTTTTTTAAGAGTGCAAGCCAGTTGTTTTATAACATTATTTATGTTATTTCCTCATAGTTAAGTTCAGGTTCTAGAAGACAATTTAGAAACTATCACCTTTGGGTTTTAGTTTCCTTTCAATATTTTACTTAATTTAATTCAGGTCACTGTTGCCAAGAGTGACCTGTTGCCAATCTAGAGAGAAGGCAGTGGACTCATTGGATAAACAGAAGCCAGAGGGAAAGAGAAATAATTTCTGTGCGTCTTTACAAAACAAAAGAGCCTAATATGCCCCACTAAATGTTTTCCTACAATGAACACGGCTTACAGGTACATAAAAATTCTAGCCAGAATCTATGGGTAGACACAGGTTTCAATCAAGGATTAGAGATGGGATCTCAGCCCTACAGAATGATTAGGGCAACCAGCCATTTCCAACCGACTGCCAAGACTGATTGCCAATTTATTACTGGCAAAACAGGACTGAGTTGGAACAACTAGTTAATTTTTTTTAATAAAAGTGATTATGTAATTTCACAGGCTACATTAGAATCACAGCTGGCTAAAAGAATTAACTGTGCGAGAATATAACCTATATATAGGCAGGTATACATACAATCCCCCCTCCCCCGAAGAATATTTAGAAACTGCTAACAGGGATTCCCTTTGGGAAGAGAGAAGGAAATTACAATTTTTTTTTTTTAAAAGGATGTTATTGCAATTATGTAGGAACATTATGTTTTCAGTCTGGGGAATGGATGTGGAAATTTGATGTGTTTTCCTCTTTTTTATAGAACAATTCCTATGACAAGAACAGATCACATTTTCCCTTACTTCTTACTGTTCAAAATGTTGGCACAGAAAATGAGTTAAGAAATTTAATGCTTCTTTATAATAAGAGGGGCTGGCCATTTAACTGAGGCTTAAGGATTTTTTTTTTTTTTTTTAAGATTTTATTTATTTGACAGATCACAAGCAGGCAGAACAGCAGGCAGAGAGAGGGGGAAGCAGGCTTCCTGCTGAGCAGAGAGCCTGATGCTACCGGACTCCATCCCAGGACCCTGAGATCATGACCTGAGCCAAAGAGGCTTAACCCACTGAACCACCCAGGTGCCCCAAGGCTGGAGGATGTTTACACAACAGACCTATTCTTGGCTATTTTATACTGTATCAGACTATATCTGTTTTTTTTTTTTTTTAAGATTTTATTTATTTATTTGACAGAGAGAGATCACAAGTAGGCAGAGAGGCAAGCAGAGAGAGAGGAAGGGAAGCAGGCTTCCTGCTGAGCAGAGAGCCCGATGTGGGACTCCATCCCAGGACCCTGAGATCATGACCTGAGCCGAAGGCAGTGGCCTAACCCACTGAGCCACCCAGGCGCCCACTATATCTGTTTCAAAGTGACTAATCTCATGATTTTATATAAATGGCTCCAATCTGCTAAACAATTTGCTGAATAAATGAGATCAGCCAGCAAAGTTCACAATGTCTTCAGTAAGGCAGGGTTAGGTGGAGAGCAGACCCAAGACTATTCCCTTCTGCCTCTGTGATTTTTTTTTTTTTTAAGATTTTGTTTATTTATCTGACAGAGATCACAAGTAGGCAGAGAGGGAAGAGAGAGAGGGGGAAGCAGGCTCCCCACTGAGCAGGGAGCCCGATGTGGGGCTCAATCCCAGGACCCTGATATCATGACTCTGAGCCAAAGGCAGAGGCTTAACCCACTGAGCCACCCAGGCACCCCTGGCTGTGTGATCTTGTGAAGTAACTCATTCTTCATCTGTAAAGCAATGGATGGTCTGGGTGATACCAGAGGTTCCGGTTCCTTTCTGCTCTGCTGGTCTGTGATTTTCTGGAATCCCTATGATCTCTATGTGAACAAAATGAGCCCCCTTCCATGCTGAGGAGCTCCAGAGGTGGGACCTGAAATTGGATAAGCCCTTGTCCCTTTATCTTCACAGGAATGAACCCAAGTCAACATCGAGTTAGGAACCAACTGAAAAGGACACTATTATATGGTACCTAGAGAGCAAGAGCTTGAAGTCAGTCCTGTATCCAAATCCTGGGTAAATCACTATTAACTTCCTGAATCTCGAGTTTCTTAGTAGACACCTTAAGATTGCTGTGGGTTTTTGTTTTTAACTTTTTAAAAAGTTTTAGGTTAAGGTATCTTAGTGGATACCTTAAGATTTGCTGTGGATTTTGTTTTTAGCTTTTTAAGAAGTTTTAATTCCAGTTAGTTAACATAGTTTTATATTTAGTTTCATGTATACAATATAGTGATTCAACACTTCTATACATCACCCCGTGCTCATCACAACAAGTACTCTCCTTAATCTCTATCACCTATTTACCCATCCCCCCACCCCACACCTCTCCTTTGGTAACCGTCAGTTTGTCCTCTATAATTAGAGAGTCTGATTCTTGACTTCTCTCTTATTTTTTCCCTTTGCTTGTTTTTTGTTTCTTGAATTCCAGATGAGTGAAATCATATGGTATTGTCCTCTTATTTCACTTAGCATTATACTTTCTAGCTCCCTCCATCCACGTTGCTGCAAATGGCAAGAGTTCGTTCTTTTTTATGGCTGAGTAATATTCCACTATACATATGCACCACATCTTTGTCCATTCATCAATCAATGGACACTTGGGTTGCTTCCCTATCTTGCCTATTATGAACAATGCTGCCATAAACATAGGGGTGCATGTATACCTTTGAATTAGTGTTCTTATATTTCGGGGGTAAATATCCAGGCGTGTGATTGCTGGACTGTAGGGTAGTTCTATTTTTAACTTCTTTTTAAAATTTATTTATTTTAGAGAGGAGGGGGAGGAGTAGAGGGGGAGAGAATCTCAAGCAGATCCCACCAGCTCAGCATGGAGCCAAATGCGGGGCTCAATCTCACAACCCTGAAATTGTAACCTGAGCCGGAACCAAAAGCCAGGCGTTTGACCGAGACAACCAGGCACCCTGTATTTTTAACTTTTTGAGGAACCTCCATACTCTTTTCCACAGTGGCTGAACTGGTTTTCATTCCCACCAACAATGCAAGACGTTTCCCCTTTCTCTACATCCTTGCCAACACCTATTGTTTCTTGTGTTGTTGATTTTAGCCCTCCTGACAGGTGTGAGGTGGTATCTCATTGTAGTTTTGATTTGCATTTCCCTGATAAGTGATATTGGGCACCTTTTCATGGGTCTGTTGGTCATCTGGATGTCTTCTTTGGAGAAATGTCTGTTCAAGTCTTCTGCCCATTTTCTCATTGGATTATTTGGGTTTTGGATGTTGAGTTCCGTAAGTGCTTTATGTATTTTGGATACTAACCCTTTACCTGATATGTCATCTACAAATATCTTCTCCCATTCTGTAGGTTGCCTTTTTATTTAGCTGACTATTCCCCTCGCTGTGCAGAAGGTTTTATTTTGATGTAGTCCCAATACTTTATTTTTCCTTTTGTTTTCCCTACCTCAGGAGACATATCTAGAAAGAAGTTACTGTCTGTGCTCTCTTCGATTTTTATGATTTTTATGATTTTTATGGTTTCAGGTCTCACATTTAGGTCTTTAACTCATCTGAATTGATTTTTGTATATGGTGTAAGAAAAGTGGTCCAGCTTCATTCTTTTGCAGGTTGCTCTCAAATTTTCCCAAAACTTTTTGCCAAAGAGACTTTCCCCCTGCTTTGTTAAAGATTACTTGGCCATATAATGGTGGGCTTACTTTGTGATTTTCTATTCTATGGCATTGATCTGTGTGTCTACTTTTGTATTAATACCATACTGTTTTGATTATTACTGCTCTGTAATATAACTTGGAAGTCTGGAATTGTGATGCCTCCAGCTTTGCCTTTCTTTTTTAAGACTGTTTCAACTGTTAAGAATCTTCTGTGGTTCCGTACAAATTTTAGGATTGTTTGTTCTAGTTCTGTGAAAAATGCTGTTGGTATTTTGACAGAGACCCCATTAAACATGTAGATTGCTTTAGGTAATATAGACATTTTAACAGTATTTGCTCATCTAATCTTTAAGCATAGAACGCTTTTCCATTTCTTTGTGTCATCTTCAATTTCTTTCACCAGTATCATAATAGTTTTCAGAATATAGGTTTTTCACCTCTCTGGTTAGGTTTACTCCTAGGTATCTTATTTTTAGTGCAACTACAAACGGGATTGCTTTCTTCATTTCTCTACTATTTCATTATTCATGTATAGAAATGCAACAGATTTGTGTACACTGATACTGTATTCTCCAACTTTAGTGAGTTTATTTACCAGTTCTAGCAGTTTTTTGGTGAAGTTTTTCAGTTTGTTTCTTTTAAGATTTTATCTATTTATTTGAGAGATTGACAGTGAGAGCATGAGAGGGGGGAAGGTCAGAGGGAGAAGGAGACTCCCTGCAGAGCTGGGAGCCGGATGCAGGACTCATTCCCAGGACTCTGGGACCATGACCTGAGCTGAAGGCAGCCGCCCAACTAACTGAGCCTTTTTCAGGTTTTCTATAGACAGTATCATGTCATCTGCAAATCGTCAAAGTTTTACTTCTTCTTTACCAATTTGGATTCCTTTTATTCTTTTTGTTGTCTGCTGTGGCTAGGGCTTCCAATACTATGTTGAACAACAGTGGTGAGAGTGGACACCCCTGTCTAGTCCCTGATCTTAGAGGAAAAGCTCTCAATTTTTCCCCATTGAGGATGATGTTAGCTGTGGGTTTTTAGTATATGGCCTTTATTATGTTGAGGCATACTCCCACTAAACCTACTTTGTGAGGGTTTTTATCATGAACAGATAGATGTTGTGCTTTGTTGAATGCTTTTTTTTTTTGCATCTACTGAAATGATAATATGGCTCTTATCATTTCTCTTATTGGTATGATCACATCGATTGATTTGCAAAAACTGAACCACCCTTGCAACCCAGGAATAAATCCCACCTGATCGTGATGAATAATTTGTTTAATGTACTGTTGAATTTGGTTTGCTAGTACTTTGTTGGGAATTTTTGCTTCTGTGTTCATCAGGGATACTGGCCTGTAGTTCTCTTCTTTAGTGGTATCTTTGTCTGGTTTTGCTATCAGGGTAGTAGCAGCCTCATAGAATGAATCTGGAAATTTTCCTTCCTCTTCTATTTTTTTGGAATAGGTTGAGAAGACTATGTATCAACTCGTCTTTTTTTTTTAATTAATTAATTAATTAATTTGATAGAGAGCACAAGTAGGCAGAGAGCCAGGCAGAGAGATGGGGGAAGCAGGCTGCCTACTGAGCAGACAGCCCGATGTGGGGCTCGATCCCAGGACCCTGGGATCACGACCCAAGCCGAAGGCAGAGGCTTTAACCCACTGGGCCACCTAGGTGCCCCTGTATCAACTCGTCTTTAAATGAAGCCACCTCAGGGGTGCCTGGGTGGCTCAGGTGGTTAAGTGTCCGCCTTCAGCTCAGGTCATAACCCCAGGGTCCTGGGATCGAGTCCCATTATCAGGCTCCCTGCTGAGCAAGGAGTCTGCTTCTCTGTCTGCCTCTGCTGATCCCCCTGCTTGTGTGCTCCCTCTCAAAAAAATAAGTTAAATTTTTTAAAATAAAATTTTTAAAAAAGTAATAATAATAAAAAAAAAAATGAAGCCATCTTGTCCTGAACTTTTGGAGTTTGGATTTTTTTGATTACCATTTCTTTCTTTGCTGGTTATGGGTCTGTTCACGTTTTCTCCTTATTATTCCTGTTTCAGTTTTGATATTTCATAGGTTTCTAGGAATTTATCCATTTCTTTCAGGTTGTTGGTCTATAGTTTTTCGTAATATTCTCTCCAAATTGTTTGCATTTCTTTGCTGCTGCTGTTATTTTTCCTCTCTCATTTAAAATTTTGTGTCCTTTCTTTTTTCTTGGTAAGTCTGGCTAGAGATTTATCAATTTTATTTTTTCCCCCTCAAAGAAATAGCTTCTGGTTTCATTGATCTGTTCTATCATTTTAGTTTCTGTATCATTTATATCTGCTCTAATCTTTATTATTTCCTTTGTTCTGCTGTTTTTAGGTTTTGTTGGGTTTTCTTTTTCTAGTTCCTTTAGGTGTAAGGTTAGGTTGTTTATTAGAGACTTTTCTTGCTTCATTGGGTAGGCCTGTATTGCTATTTATCTCCCTCTTAGGATAGGACTCTTTCTGCTACATCCCAAAGGTTTTAAACCTTTATGTTTTCATTTTCATTTGTTTCCATTTATCTTTTTATTTCTTATTTGATTTCCTGGTGGACCCATTCATTATTTAGTAGCATATTATTTAACCTCTATGTATTTTTGGTCTTTCCATATTTTTTCTTGTGGTTGATTCCTAGTTTCATAAGGTTGTGGTCAGAAAAGATACATGGTTATGACTTCAATATTCTTCTATTTGTTGAGGCCTGTTCTGTGGGCTAATATGTGATCTATTCTGGAGAATGTTCCATGTGTACTTGAAAAGAATGTGTATTTTGATGTTTTAGGATGGAAATGTTCTCAATATACCCGTTAAATCCATCTGTTCCAGTGTCATTCAAAGCCATTGTTTCCTTGTTGCTTTTCTGTTTAGATGATCTGTCCACTGATGCAAGTGGGTGTGTTACAGTCCCCTACTATTACTGTATTATTACTAATTAGTTCCTTTGTGATTGTTATTAACGGTTTTATATATTTGGGTACGTAAGTAATTACAATTGTTGTATCTTCTTGTTGGATCATCCCCTTTAAGATTATATAGTATCCTTCTTTGTCTCTTGTTACACTCTTTTGTTTTAAAGTCTACTTTGTCTGATATTAAGTACTGTTACTCCGGCTTTCTTTTGACAACCATCTGCAGGATACATGATTCTCCATCCCCTCACTTTCCATCTGCAGGTGTCTAAGTATAAAATGAGTCTTTTGGAGGCAGCATATAGATGGGTCTTTTTTTAAAATCCATTCTGATACCCTGTGACTTTTGATTGGAGCCATTTAGTCCATTTACATTTAAAGTAATTATAGTTATGTATTTATTACCATTTTATTACTTGCTTTGTGGTTATATATGAAGATTTTCTCTGATCCTTTATTGTCTTTCTCTTTCATATTTTTGCTGATTTTCCTTAGTGATATATTTAGATTTCTCTATTTTTTGCATATTTATTAGTGGTTTTTGATATATGGTTATCATTAGGTTTGTATATAGCCTCTTCTGCATATAGCGGTCTATATTCGGTTGATAGTTGTTTAAGTTTGAATACATTCTTTTCTCCTCTTCTCCCTGTTTTAGGAATATGCTGTGTCTTATATCCTTTCTTTTCTTGAGTTGCTTGACTAATTTTTTTTTACAGAAATACTCATTTTTTCCAGCATTTGTGTTTCCTACCTTTATACAGTCACCTCTGGTCTCTCTTTTCTACTCAAAGGGTCCCCTTTAAAATTTCTTGCAGAGCTGGTTTAGTGATCATGAACTCCTTTAGTTTTAGTTTTGTCTGTCTGGGAAACTGTCTCTCTCTCCTTTTATTCTGAATGACAGCCTTGCTGGATAGAGTATTCTTGGCCTCAGATTTTTCCCATTCAGCACTTTGAATATATCATGCTACTCCCTTCTGGCTTGCCAAGTTTCTGTTGAAGAGTTTTCTGTTAGCCTTATGGGTTTTCCCTTTTAAGTGTCGTCTTTTCTTCTTCTTCTTCTTCTTTTTTTTAAGATTTTATTTATTTGAGATAGTGAGAGAGAACATGAGACAGGAGGAGGTCAGAGGGAGAAGCAGACTCCCCACAGAGCTGGGAGCCTGATGCAGGATTCAATCCCAGGACTCCGGGATCATGACCTGAGCTGAAGGCAGTTGCTTAACCAACTGAGCGACCCAGGTACCCAAGTTACTTCTTTTATCTTGCTGCTTTTAAGATTTCTTTTTACCACTTTATTTTGCAAATTTAATTGCAGTATGTTTTGGTGTAGGTCTACTTTTGTTGATTTTTTAAAGTTTTTTTGTTTTTTTGTTTTTTTGTTTTTGACACAGAGAGAGATCACAAGTAGGCTGAGAGGCAGGCAGAGAGGGAGGGGGAAGCAGGCTCCTGGCCAAGCAGAGAGCCCTATGCGGGGCTCGATCCCAGGACCCTAAGATCATCACCTGAGCTGAAGACAGAGGCTTTAACCCACTGAGCCACCCAGGCGCCCCTGCTTTTGTTGATTTTTTAAAAAAAGATTTATTTATTTTAGAGAGAGAGGAGAGCAAGCGGGCGGGGGGAGGGGCACAGGGAAAAGGAGAGAGAGAATCTCAAGCACACTGCACACTCAGTGCAGAGCCAGATGCAGGGCTTGATCTCATGACCCTGATATCATAACCTGAGCCAAAACCAAGAGTCAGACACTTAACTGACTGCCACCCAGGGTCCCCTGCTTTTCTTAATTTTGATGGAATTCTCAGTGCCTCCTGGAGCTGGGTATCTGTTTCCTTCCCCAGATTAAGGAAGTTTTTAGCTATTATTTCTTCAAATAAATTTTCTGCCCCCTTTTCGCTCTCTTCTTCTGAGACTCCTGTAATACAAATGTTACTACATTTGATGGGAGTCCCTGAGTTCCCTCAGTCTATTCTCATTTTGCATAATTCTTTTCTCTCTCTTTTGTTCAGCTTGAACACTTTCCATTTCTCAGTCTTCCAGGTCACTAATTCCTTCCTCTGTTTCTTCCATCACACTGCTCATTCCATCAGGCATGTTTCTCATTTCATTTCTTGAGCCCTTCATCTCTGCTCCGTTATTCCTTATCACTGCATTAAGCATCTCTCTCACGTCTTCCACTCTTCTCAAGTCCAGTGAGTATCCTTATGATCACTGCTTTAAATTCTCTATCAGACAAGTTACTTGTACTATTTTGCTTAGATCTCTGGCTATGCCTTGTCCTGTTCTTTCATTTGGGACAGATTTCTGTCTCCTCATTTTGTCTGCCTCTCTGTGTCTGTCTTTGCGAGTGAAGAAAACTGCATCTTCTCATTTAGTGATGTTATGCAGAGGAGGTCCTGGAGTTCCTGCTGTGCACGTCCCCTGTTCCCCAGAACCTGGCACTTCAAGAGAGCATCCTGTGTGTGTTGCTTAGGTCCTGCTATCATGTCTGAGTCACTTTTCCTTCCAGTGAGGACGTTGGCACTGATTCTCTGCCTGCTGTGGGCTGTGCTCTCTGTGGTGTTCATGGGACGCAGGCAGATCTGCTCTGAGAGGATGTACCCACTGGGGAACTTGGGAGCGAAGTGGTGGTGTTAGAAAAATTTGTGTTGGGCCTCTAGTCCTATGCTGGATCTCTTGAAGTGCCACTGCGGCTAGAAAGCTGCGTGGCTGGGGTCATGAGGCTGGGCAAAATGTGCAATGCTGGCTGGGTGCTACGCAAGGAGACAGTTGTGCACCTGGTGACTGGGCAGGGCATGGAAACAGCTTTAATAAAATCTGCCCTGCTCTCTGCTCAGCAGGGAGCCTGCTTCCTCCTCTCTCTCTGCCTGCTTGTGATCTCTGTCAAATAAATAAATAAAATCTTTAAAAAAATAAAAAATAAAATTTGCCCTGAACACTGGGTGGAGGCTACAAAATATTTGTGTAGCCCTGCCTTCCATAGGTGGCTCTGTATTTATGTTGGGGGATGGAGGTGGAAAATGGTGCCTGGCAGTTCCCTCATTTTCAGAGAAGTCCCCCAACATGCTCCAAAATCAGTATGAACAGATCTGTCTCCCGTTGGTAACCAACATTGTATAAACTGCTATTTTTATGTTGCCTCTCTGCTCAGGCTGCTGTCTCTTTAAGGGTAGCAACCCAGTCATCACTTGCCCTCCAGGCTCGCCCAGTCCAGAGTCAGCTGACCTCCAAAGCTCCAGGTTCCAATTGCCACTTATTTTACAGACTCATGGAATTCAGACCCTCTCGTTCTTAAAGCCAAATGTTTGGGGATTAGTGTTCCCATGGGAGCTCCCTGGTAGAACAGCTCATTTCTCTGCCCTCTCCATGCACACAGCTCCCTCCCTCCTGTGGGCAGCCTCCCTCCACCTTTCTGACCTTCCTCACTTGTCAGATGCAACTTCTTCTCTGTATTAGCCGAGAAGTTCATTCTGCCCATCTCTGGATCCCTCTCTGGTTTACTGACTTGGATGTGGATGATTATCTGTTTGTACCTGTGAGACGGGGTGAGCTCACATTCCTCCTGCTCTGCCATCTTCCCAAGCTTGAGAAATCACAATCTTAATTCTAACGACACGCTTTCTCATACTGTTTGAATTTTCTTACCTCTGTCTATATATGTCATTTTTATAAATATCAACCTGGGTTGACTATAGTCCATTTTGTTTTCTTCATTGTATTATTAGCAATACCTCTATTCTCCATAGATATCAGTTCTCAAAAAAAAAAAGGAAGTTTTAAGTGCACAGATATATGGGATTACTGATGGAATACTATCCAACTGTGAAAATGTATGTAAATTGTCTGTTATATATTAAACAAATAAAGCAATTATAAAGCAGTATATAACTATAAACATAAATTAATAGTTTACAGACACAAGAACAATGGAAATTAAATGTAAGAAATGGTTTTCTTTTGATCATACCTATTTTCCACATATCAATGCAATTAAAAGTAAAAGAGAAATAAGCAAGGGGCACCTGGGTGGCTCAGTTGGTTAGGCCACTGCCTTCGGCTCAGGTCATGATCCTGGAGTCCCAGGATTGAGTCCCGCATCGGGCTCCTAGCTCTGCGGGGAGTCTACTTCTCCCTTGGACCTTCTCCCCTCTCATCTCTCTCTCTCTCAAATAAATAAATAAAATCTTAAAAAAAAAAAAAAAAAAAAGAGAAGCAAAAGAAGTAAAACCGTCCTAACTTGCAGGCATTTAGAAAAATCCAGAGCTACCGGGGCTCAGTCAATTAAGCATCTGCCTTTGGCTCAGGTCATGATCTTAGGATCCTGGGATCCAGCCCTATGTTGGGCTCCCTGCTCAGCAGGGAGTCTCCTTCTCCCTCTCATTCGCCCTCTGGGCTCACTCACTCTCTCTCAAATAAATAAATAAATAGTTAAAAAAAAAAAAAAAAGAATCAGGAGCTACTTTCCCCCTGCATTCAATCTTCTCAAAAGAGCCTGACCTCTCTCAGGGCCTCCCTTTACAAAGCTGCAGGGAGAAATCATTCACATTGCTGGTATGTTTGACAAAGGTGGAAGGAAGTTCTGGAGTGGTAAATAAACTCAAATCTTTCCAAGCATCTGCAAATATAGCAATATTACTTTTCTATCAGTCTTTTTTTTTTTTAAGATTTTATTTATTTTTTTGACAGACAGAGATCGTAAGTAGGCAGAGAAGCAGGCAGAGAGAGGAGGAAGCAGGCTCCCCACTGAGCAGAGAGCCCGATGTGGGGCTCGATCCCAGGACCCTGGGATCATGACCTGAGCCTAAGGCAGAGGCTTAACCCACTGAGCCACCCAGGCGTCCCTCTATCAGTCTTTTCATATGGTACATGGGCACACGAGAATTCCACAACCCTTTTTAAAAGAAGCAGAAATTTTCACAACACCAATGTTGTTTAAGAGTAGAAAGAGCTGGGACGCCTGGGTGGCTCAGTTGGTTGAGCAACTGCCTTCGGCTCAGGTCATGATCCCGGTGTCCTGGGATCGAGTCCCACATCGGGCTCCTTGCTCGTCAGGGAGCCTGCTTCTCCCTCTGCCTCTGCCTGCCATTCTGTCTGCCTGTGCTCGCTCTCTCTCCCTCTCTCTCTCTGACAAATAAATAA
>NW_019154150.1:16137723-16270983 GCF_002288905.1 Enhydra lutris kenyoni
AAAAAAAAAAAAAAAAAAGAGTAGAAAGAGCTTTCTAATTTAGGAAACAAGATGGCCAAGTTCATGCCTGGGTTCTAAACTAACTATGTAACCTTGGGGCAGGTAACTTGTTCACAGAGTTTTAGATAACTCACCTGAAACAGGGCTCATTCCCATCAATTTTTATCATTCCAATGTTTAGTATATGTGCTGCCAAAGCTTTCAATGGCACTGGAATCCAATGAGGATCAGACACTGGCATTTGTGAGTTAAAAAAAAAAAAAAAAAAAAAATCTGGGTTTTCTAAGGCCAGGGGAGCCCCTCCATGGATGTTATCACCCGCTTCTCAGTATAAGCAACCCTGCATTTTTGTGTTTAACCTTGTTAACTCACTATCTGATCAGGGGAGGTCCAAATGGCCTCCTGGCCTTTACTTCCATTCTGGAGGCTGTTGAAGCACTTCAGTTCCACAGGAGGACCTCCTTTACATTAAATCCCCATACCGCTGAATATCCACATGAGAAGAGTCCAGTAAATACCAGAAATCGCAAATGTACATTTTAAAACACCGTATCCGGGCTCCCCAGGCCTCCCCACCCAGGCAACCTCACCAATGGTGGTCTCACAAAACTTCTCTGAAGCCACCTCACTGGCAATGTTGGCTCCCATGAGCACACTGACGTCAATGCCCATCTTCTCCCGGATGATGTCGGAAATGAGCTTCAGCCCCTCAGGACCCTCGTCTATGCCCTGTTAAGGATGTCGACAAGTTAGAAGAAAACAAACCAAATGAAAAAGGCATGACATGGTCGCTCTGTTACTAATGCAGGTACAGGCACCCAGCGGGATACACAACTTGAAAAATAGCTCTTCCAAGGGTAACATACATAC
The DNA here is from genome assembly GCF_002288905.1 of Enhydra lutris kenyoni. NCBI lineage: Eukaryota > Metazoa > Chordata > Mammalia > Carnivora > Mustelidae > Enhydra > Enhydra lutris. Next base: position 16,138,594 of record NW_019154150.1, read on the forward strand.
CGTGTCTGTGTAACAACAAAAGGGGGGAGAAAATGAACATGTGACCACCCAGAACATGGCCTGTACCACTGAAGTCCCGTGTGTTCCTCCCCTAGTCCATACTCCTTCTCACCACTGGTCCCCACCCCCACCAGGGTGAACCACTACCCAAGGCTGTACACATTGTTCCCTTCTCTTCTTGACCAAGTTTTGCCACATAAGGCTATATTCCTAATAATCTGTTACACCGTAATGCCTGCTTCTGAAAGTCTGTAAGTGCAACTGTACCATTCCCCCATGAGGTACCACTTGGTGCTCTACTATCATTTTGCAGACTCACCTATGTGGCTGCATGAACGTTCTGCTATGTTCCTATTTACCACCATGTAGTATTCCAAAATTAAAAGTCCACTATTTATTTATCCATTGTATTTATAACTGGCGTGTGAGTTGTTCAAGTCTGCTTCCATAAATACTCATCTGTGAACCGCTTGAGAGAACAAAGTCTCTCCACAGGGTTCTTAACCTTTTTTATGATGTGGCCTTCACTTCTGGCAGTCTGGTGAAGTTTTATGGACTCACTCTCAGAATTTCATATGCATAAAGCAAAATGCATGAGATGACCCAGGAAGCCAATTATACTGAAACACAGTTATCAAAATGTTCTTAAAAAAAGAAATCACACAGATCTATGACAAGTCATAAATGCGCTGTTTTATTAATGCAATTAGAAAAAGAGGATTTGGCAGGTTTACCAATGACCACAATTTCAAGGTCATGATCAGCGTAAATGCTACCTTGAGATACCTGGAGGCATTATGAAGTGGAAGGAAGCTGGGATTTCTGTCGACAACAGAGCCACAGGTCCTGCTAATGTTATAGTTACTGCAAGTCTGGCCTATGGCTGGCATTTGAAAATGCTCATTTCAGTTAGAAGTTAAAATGAACAAAAATGTAATTTTTCTCCCCCACATTTAAGCCAGGAACTTCCTGAATTTTGTCTAGGGACGCGTGGGGGTAGTCTATGAACTTCTGGTTAAAAACTCCCTTTCGGGGGCGCCTGGGTGGCTCAGTGGATTAAGCCGCTGCCTTCAGCTCAGGTCATGATCTCAGGTTCCTGGGATGAAGCCCCGCATCTGCCTCAGCATCCCTGCTGAGCAGAGAGCCTGCTTCCCCCCTCTCTCTGCCTGACTCTCTGCCTACTTGTGATCCCTGTCAAATAAATAAATAAAATCTTAAAAAAACAAAACAAAACAAAAAACAACTCCCTTTCAAGCATGTACCCAGGAGTGGAAACGAACGAGGATGCATTTCCCGGCAACACAAACCACCAGTGATTCCCAGGACGCAGGCTGAGAGACCCGTGTCCTAGACAGGTTCTTCCTGACAGCAAGGTTCACCCAGAGAAGCCCATCCTCACATCACTGCCAAGGCTAAAACCCTCTGTGATAGAAAGCGGCCCTCGCCTGAAGTTGAGCTTAGGGAAGCTCCTGGGATGTGTCATCAATTACCTTCTAGGAATTTAAAAAAAAAAAAACAAAAAAAAACCAGAAAACAAAAAGTGCCATCGCCTCCCTTTCAGCTCCTACTTCCAACAAACAGGAGTGAGAGGAAATAAAATTTCCCTATAACTGAAGTCTAGCAATGCTTTTTCTGCCTGGGGTCAGGGGCCAGTTACCTTGATGAGGGTGATGCCCAGTGCTTCCTTGGGCACTCTCCCAGTGATCTCGTCACAGATTCTGTGAATGAACTGGTGGGGAATGACAAACACTAGCAGGTCTGCGTCCTGCACCGCCTCGCTGAGGTTTGGGACGGCGACCTGCATGACAAGGAAGAGGAAACGGTTACTCGTATGCCCAAATATGCCTCTCTGGATGATTTCAATCACTGACCATATATAGATGCCTACTGTGTGCAGAGCACTGGGCAGCGGACAGGAAAGGCAAGTGTGCCGTGTGCTCGGCCTTACCCTTCAGGACACATGTGAAGCTAGAAGGTCCTGTCTATTGCTTCCCAGCTGGGCAAGTAACTTCGCTTCTCCATGCCTGTTTCCCTACTTGGAAAAAGCAATCGTAATACTGTGTGGGTTGTTCTGTGCTGCTCTCCCAAACTCCCAATCCACTTTCTGCCCTTCTCTTCCCTGCTGTGTTCCCCGGGGAGCTGCTTTCCTGGACTGTTTTCCCTAGGGGCCCTGGCTCTCTAAAGCCTGCCAGTTGGGACTCAGCCGAAGTGGGACACTGCTAGGAGATCCAGGGTGGGAGGGGAGACAGGTCAGGGTAATTCTCACCCTCCAGGGGTCATTCTGGCCCAGGCTCACAGGGGTGCTGGCTCGGCTTCGTTCCACGGTTATAACCTCCTGACAGGCAGCCTTTCTTCTAGGGTCTCTCAGCTCTGGTCAGGCTGCTTTGGTGACACAGGTCTGTCCCCTTACCCTTTCCAGGAGGTTAAGATTTCCTGCTGTCGCTAAACTCTGGTTACTCCAGGAAGTCCTTCTGGCTCCCACCACTCTGCCCACACCTCTGTCAACAGCCGCATGCTAAACTCTGCTGGGTAACGCACTGGGAGAGCGCTCTCATGAGAGTAAGTGATACAGATCGTGTTTTGCACCTGGTATGCACTTAATACGCTGGCGCTTATGGCGGTTTCTTTCCTTCAGATAAATATGAAAATGGGTTTTAGAATTTAGCACGGGCAGAGAAATGCACACACATCTGCAGGCAGAGGTGGGGGGGCACGTGGTCTCTTCTCACAGAGATTGTTTATTGTTGTCCAATGTCCGTTCTCCCCTTCCTCCTCAGCACAAGAAGCCACCGTGTGGAGCTCATAAACTCCTGGAAGGAAGGCTACTTCCTCAGCCCCCCTTGCAGCTAGGTGCCCCAAGTGATTAAGTTCTGACCAGCAGGGTGTCCACGGAAGTGCTGTGTGTGACTTCCAGGAAATGCCCTCTGAGGCCTCTCCTCTTCCTTTTGCCAGAGAAAATTGAAGAATGACTGGAGTTCAGACAGTCATCTTGGACTATGAGGAGGGAACCAAATGCCGAGATGACAGAACAGTAGGATAAATAGAGTCCCTGGCACCATTAACAGATCACTTATACCAAAAACGTCTTTTACAGAAGAGAAGAAAAAGCAAACATTTAGGTCACTGCTATGACAGATTTTCTGTCATATATACCTGAACCGAACTCTGAGCTCCTTTGAAAGCCTTCCTGGTTCCCCAAATGAAGGGACTGGAGGAAGATTCTTTCCTGAGGAGGCGCTGCTATGTGCCACAGGAACATCATTCAGGATGGCTAAGCCTCCTAGGAAAGCTAGTTTGGGCATTTGATGGTGTTGGGTCCCCAATGTTGGATCCCCCAATAACGGGTCCATGATTAAAGGAGTGAGACTGATACAAAGCAAAGGTCAAGCAAACCTTTATTTCCTGCCAAGCATTGAGAATCAAACCAACCGGTCGGGGCCACGCCTCTTACAGAGAGCACGACCCCTCCCTGCCTCACAGACTAACTTTTATAGAGCAAAGGCCATGTGGTTGGGCCTGGCCACACACAGGTGGCGAATGAGATTGTAACACACAGAGAAAGCTGCACAGTCATGCTAGGTCACACATTAGCGACCAACTGAATTACAATTTACCCTATAGTAGACATCTGAACAAGCCTATCACCTTGGTCAGAATAGGCACCCAAGGGGCACCCAAAGGGAGGGGCCCATACTCCTTGGTAGCTAGGGAGACAGTATGCGGCTTTACTGATTGGAAGTCTCCACCTGACCAGACTCACCCCTGCATTCAGGCTGTTATCTCTACCTGACCTGACCTGACATGCCCTTGTATTTGGGCTTTGTTACCTGGGACTGGTTTCCCAGGCTTGCTTTTAAGTAAGTTCCCCTGGGGGGAGGGGGCAGGGTCAATTTGCGTTTTGGTGCATAAACAGCAAAATGGCAGTCCAACCTGGGTGGGGCCGCTCTGGCTGAATAGGCCCTTACAATGGAGACTGCCTACTCCTCACCAAATTCCTTCTCGCCTTCTTTTATAATCACAGAGCTGAAGGCCAATCACTGGTCACCTGCTAGGGACCGCATTTCCTAGCAGCCCCTGCAGTGACACGGGCCATGGGCCAAGTTCTCATCAACACAGCGTGAGGGGGAGGTGCAGAGCACTCATGGCACAGAACCCCTAAAACAGACAGCTGCTTCCTCTATACTTTCTCTCCCCACTTTGTTGTTGAAACCCGTGACAACCCAGACCTAAGAGATGACACAGGACATGAGGAAGAAAGATGGGACCAAGAGTTAACAGCGTGAAGCAAAGCCCTAGACCACTATTATGTGAGAGGGAATGAAATCCTTTTGTTCTTTAAGTCAAGCAATTATTATGTCTCTCCTTTTATCTTAGTCTATTCTCTTAATACATGTGCTAATAAGCATTACTCCCTCCCTCAAAGAATCCCCCAGGGAAATCTATCTGGAATTATTTCATCCCCTTATGCCTTTGGTTGGTATGGAAGACTTCTATAATTTACCACCCAGCCTGGATTCTCCTTTCTGGCAGAAGTGCCCCGAAATTTCATTTCAGAAGTTACTGCTTCCCCATTTCAACCATGCACTGTGCGTGGAGTTGGGCCCTCCCCTACTCCAAGGATGGTCTTTCCATCCAAGCCTCTGGGCACATAAAACAACGAAAGCCAAGAAGATGTTTGCTTCCTTATTCTTCTCCAGTAGCTACAAGAGTCTTTCCTTGAATAGGATGGGATGACACTGTGAGGTCTGGAACAGCTGCAACCCTTTTACAAATGTGAGGGGGAGAATCTAGTCCGGTCAAGGGGCTCCCTTGTGAAATGATGCCAACTTTGTGGAAGACAGAGCAGAGAAACCGAGGAAAACACAGGGCCTCGTGAACCTGAACCTCATTTAAGCCATTAGTTCAGGCTGTGCCTTAACCCAGCTCTACCTGGATTTTTAGTCCTATGAACCAAGTCATCCCTTATCTTAGATTAAGTTGGTTTGAATGGCAGCATAGTCATCCCCCATACAGATCATAACCCAAAGTTTACTGGCACTTCTCTTAGTCACATTCCCCAGATCAGGGGAGAAGCTGTCTTCCTCTTCAGAGGGGCTTCTCTGGATTAGCAATCTAGGCTGAGTCCAAAAATCTATCTGCTTATTAGTTCCCTCACATTTGGAGATTCTACATCCCCAGAAGAGCAATTTCTTATCCTATTCCATTAGCCTCCTGACTCCAATCCCCAGCTGCTTTGTCCTTTACTAGCAAAGCCCTCTATGCTCTTAGGGTATCTGCCTATGGTCCCATCCAATCCCCTCCGAGCCTCTGTAAAAACTGACCCTCACTCCACCATGGGCAACTAGCCCTACTTAGGTGGGGATCTCTGCTCTGTACACTGACACAGAGCCGGATGGCCTGAATTTTAGTTAAAATATATTTTTTTAAGATTTTATTTATTTATTTATTTATTTGTCAGAGAGAGAGAGAGAGAGAGAGAGCGAGCGAGCACAGGCAGACAGAGTGGCAGGCAGAGGCAGAGGGAGAAGCAGGCTCCCTCTTCTCTAGACCTCTTGTTCCTTTTCCTCACCATCCATCCCCAACACACACGCACACACGCAGGCATCTCCCTTTCCGCCCTTTCGAGACATTTCCCAAAATGGTGAAATAGGAAAGACACCAGAACTGAAGAGCAAATATGGAAAAGATGTATGTTTTGAGTCGTGTATCTGCAAATGACCAGCTGTGTGACCTTGGACAAAAGACGTATCTTCACTGACCTCACTCACCCCATGTACAGAAGGGTATAAAAGTAATTTTCCTACCCAGCTACGTCACAGAGCACTTTCAGGTTAAGCAATATGCATGAAAGTGCTTCAAAATGATACAAAACAAATGAAAGAGATCACACATCAGAAAAATCTACTTGCTTTCTATAAATTCTTACCATTGAAGGAGTCTGCCCATCCCTATGTCCCATTTTTAAAAAAACACACAAGGAAGCTGCCCTCTGGTCTCGATTTCCTCCTGTCCCTTCCATTTCCTTCTTCAACAAATCAAAGAACCTGCCACTGGTTGGGAAGGTGACGGCTCTCCAGGATGGGATGAGCAGGGGCTCACGGTACACAGAGATGTCCTTCCGCTCTCCTTGGTGGAGTGCTGAGGGTTTAACCCACAGAACCAAGTGCGACACGAGCTGCATTTCTATTGCGTGCATGGTCCATTCACAGAACACTATTCCTCCCACACAGTTAACAACCGAGCTCTCCACAGCTAAGCCAGTAACTGGATACCCTATTTCCGAATAGAACCTTTAGCTAAGTCTTTGCCTATCTTTTACTCTGAACAAAACCAAGACACTGTTTTACAAATGCTGACCTGTTTCACACACTTCCTGTCAAAATCTTTCTGAGGATGTCCACCATGAAAGAACCTGAAATCCGCTGGGAAAGACAACTGAGAACAAAAGGGCTTGCCTTCATAGGCAAGGACAATGAATAATGGAGTCAGAACCAAGGCACCATGGTTGGTCCTCTTCATGTTCAGACTTCCAGGACTCCAGGGCTCTTGGTCCACGTTTATACACACACACACACACACACACACACACACACACACACACACACAAAATAATTTAAAACAGAGCTGGAAAATCTATGTGGGGAAGCCTAAAGGTTCTTTCCCATCCCCCCAGCTCAAGTTATCACTGGAGACTATCTGCACACCTTGACCTTGCTCTATCATCAGTTAGCTAACTGGACACCCACAGGCCACTCGCCTACATTCTCCAAGGAATTAGTATTTAGATGAAAGACAATGGCATGTGAGGAACACACACAGCAAAGCAGAGGTTCAAAAATACTATGGTGCCCTCCTGGTCTTCTGGTCTCAATATCGGCCAAGAGCATAGGTGAAATGTATATTCTTTGGCTCCACATTCAGAAAAATGATCCTCAAGCACAGACCATCTTATCTGATGAGTCTTCTGTAAACATGCCAGCAGTGAGGTTGCTGCGAGAGAAACACAGCTGTCCGCCACCCGGAGCCCCTGAGACTATACCAGTAATACAGACTGATGAGGAAGACCAGTGGGCCCAAAGTGTGGTTCCTGAACAACAGCATCACCATCACCCGGGGAACCTGTTAAAGATGCCCATGTATGGGCCTCATCTGAGACCCGGTGAGTGAAAAACCCTCGGGTGGACACAGCAATCCCTGTTAAGCTCTCCAAGCGATTCCGAGGAACATTTACATTGGAGAAGCAACGGTGACAAAGACTCCACTAACAAAAACCAGAAAGCTATACCCAGGGAGGAAGGAGTTAACACTGAGGCTCCTACTGACCTGATATTCTCATTCTGAAAAAGGCTGCAGCCAAAATTAATGGTTGTTATCGCAACCCTATTACCCAAAAGTAAGGGGCCATTTTTTTTTTTTAATTGTCTCGGCCTAACCTTATATCGCATAGGATATCACTTAAAGCACAGAAACAAAACTCTTCACTCTGCTTTTTCTTCCTCACCATGCCCACTGTCCCTGGCACTCCCTCAGACCCCCCCAAAATCCAGTCACTATTCTAGGTGTGGAGGAAACATCAGCCAATGCAGGCCTATGCAAGAAACCAAATCCAAAGAGTTATTAAGAAAGGAAAATATACAAATTCTATTTCAAACTTAGGAGCTTTCCTGCTTCAAAGGATTAACATTAAGAAAGCAAAAACTTGAAGCAGAAAACACTTCTGAATTCTTTATCTGGGAAAATGGACTTGTATCTAATATATATTAAGAATTCTTTTTTTTTTTTTTTTAAAGATTCTTATTTATTTATTTGACAGACAGAGATCACAAGTCGGCAGAGAGGCAGGCAGGGTGGGGGCGGGGAGCAGGCTCCCTGAGCAGAGAGCCTGATATGGGGCTTGATCCCATGACCCTGGAATCATGACCTGAGCAGATGCTTTAGCCCACTGAGCCACCCAGACGCCCCTATATTAAAAATTCTAGGGGCACCAGACTGGCTCAGTAGGAATAGTATATGACTCTTATCTCGGGGTCATGGGTTCAAGCCCTATGCTGAGGGTAGAGATTACTTAAAAATAAAATTTTTGAGAAAGAAAAAAAGAATTCTTACCACTCATTAATAAAAAGACAACCCAATTTTTTTAAATGGACAAATACTGTGAATACACATTTCTCTGAGGAAGATATACAAAGGTCCAATGAGCAGATGAAAACATGGTTAGCCATGAGGCACATGAAAACCAAAATCACAATCAAATACCACTTCCTACCCACTAGGATGGGTAGGATCAAAAAGCTGGATAATGACAAAGGTGTTCATAAGGCTATGGAGCATGTTGGAACCCCCATACACTGCTGAAGCAGGCTGTACAATGGTGCAGTCATCTTGGAAAATACCCTGGCAGTTCCTCGAAGAGTTCAACAGCTATCATATGATCCAGCAATTGGTACTCCTAGGTACCCGCTCAAAGAACTGAAAACACGTTTGCACAGAACACTATACAAGTGTTCACAGCTGTATTAATCCCAAGAGCTGAAAAGCACAAACCACCCAGATGTCCATCAATGGACAAGCGGATAAAATACAGTGTGGTACATCCGTAAAACAGAATCTTACTCAGCCATGGAAGGGAATGCAGTACTGACACAGACTACAACACGGATGGAACCTTGAAACACGATCTTAAATCAAAGAAGCCAGACACAGAAAACTATTGGACGGTGCGATTTATATGAAATGTCCAGATAGGCAAGTCTATTGAAACAGAAAGACCAGTGGTTACTTGGGACTGGGACAGGGGATAGGAGGAAATAGGAAGTGACACCTACATGGGGTAGGGTTTCTTTTTGGGCTGATGAAAATATTCTAAAATTGATGGTGGTAATGTCTGCACAACTCTGAATATACTCAAAACCACTGACCTGTACACTTAAACGGGCAAATTGTATGATCTGTGAATCATACCTCAGTGAAGTCGTTTTTAAAAAGGTATGGCTGAGGCTTAGAAAGCAAGATGAGAAGCAATGACAACAGTACTTCACAGAAGATGCTGTCATCGTAAATCCTGGTGCCAGAGGGCAAAGGAGCGCTCTACCCGGATGAGGCGGAGGACAGGATCCACAATTTTATATCCGACAGTGGCAAGAAACGGGAAGCGTTCTTTTCACTCAGTTTCAGATAAAAACTGCAAACCCAGACTGTCCCAGCTTGTAGTGAACAGGTGATGACATGGTGACAAGAGGTCACCTGTTCCAAGAGGTTGGGGGTGAGAGTGGGGAGGGTCATGTGATGAGGATGGGCGTGAAGGCCAGTGGGAAACAGTGTGGGGACCCCCAAGCAAGAAGGACTCCCAGTCTCACGTGAGCACGCTGATTGACAGACCTCACAATTAACCATCTTTCACGATGGTAAGGGTCTTATCTAACACTAGCTGATTTTTTTAAAGGATCAAATGAGATAGCTGAAAAACTGAAATAAACATATAAAACAAAAAAAAGGGGCACCTGGGTGGCTCAGTGGGTTAAAGCCTCTGCCTTCGGCTCAGGTCATGATCCCGGGGTCCTGGGATCGAGTCCTGCATCGGGCTCTCTGCTCAGTGGGGAACCTACTTCCTCCTCTCTTTCTCTCTGCTGCCTCTCTGCCTACTTGTGATCTCTGTCAAATAAATAAATAAATAAAATCTTAAAACAAAAACAAAAAAACCCCAACTTAAAAAAAAAAATGCTTCACAGCAAACTGTGGAACACCTCATTTACTCCCCACAAAATGCCTAAGGGTAATACGGCATGAGGAACAACCCGTCCGTCTGACCCAGGCACTGACTCCCAGGGCGTCCCCCACCACTACACTTCACCCTCACTCCACTTTATTATGTAAGTGCCATTAGAAACTATAAAAAATATAGAGGGGAAAAAACCACCTGTGTACATTCCACCAGGCTTAAGAAATAGAACTTTCTAACACCCTGGGTGTCTCCAGCCAAGCACTGGCAAGCATGTGGAACAATGTGACCCCTCAGTCGAGCTGGGGGAACGGAGACTGGTAGGACCACTTTGGAATCCAGTGGTGTGACGTAGTGACACTACGGCTGTGCATTCCCGGTGACTCTGCAATTCCACCCCCTGGGAACATGGTCCACAATGGCAAACAGCTGGAAGCTGCACAAATGTCCACTCCAGAGAATGGACACATTGACTTTCGTGAACCAAAAGGCTTCAGGCATCAACAGGGTCCCAGGAGTAGATGGTTCCTCCTTTTTCTCCTCCTTCTGTCCACATCCGCAGGCAGGGGGCAGACTCAGTAACTGTGGGGACTGGGCTCTGCGTGGCAATGGCTGTTGGCTCCTCTAGGTCAGTTCTTTCCCTGCCTCCTTCCCTCCTGGATTCCTTGCTCCCGGCACAAGCTTCAGCTTCACAGAACCACTTGGCAGGTTCCCCTCCCCCCATTCGCCTTGAGCACTGCACCAGGAGCCATGGAAGAACCAAAAATCAGAAAGTCAGGTTCACGCTGTTGGGGCAGGTGGGGACGAACATCTAGGTACATAAGGGACTGGCATAAAGCAGAGTGGAAGGAACGTACTAACAAAGCATGTGGTTTATGGAAGGGAAGCAGCCGACGATTCCAACAACAATGAGAAGTGAAACGCAGGAATTTCCTACTCCAGGCATGAGTCAGAGATGACCCCAGAAGCCTCCCACTGCAGTAGGAACAGCCACTCCCTTTGTTCTTCCCCTCTGATATTTGGACAACTCAACTTCTAAGCTCAGAACCATAGGGATCCTTTCTCTCCCTACCAACAATGCCGAGAATGACTGTGCAGAAACGCTGCCTGACCCCCAGTGTAGGGACACAGAGGAGAAAGTGATCATTGTCTAGAAGACAATGGATTCCATGGGATGAGTCTACCAGGAATCAAATTTAAAGCCCAGCCTCTAGCTATGTGACCCTGCGCCAACTCCATTAACTTCTCTTGAGCATCCTTCCCTACACATCCTTCCTAAGCATCCTTCTCTACAAAATCAGAACCACCCTCGTAACAGGAAAACCAGTAGTATCAACCTAAGAGGGTTACTGAGAGCATTACCCGAGACATGATATGCGAGCTACTTAGCACACTGCTTGACATTAATGAACACTGTAACCAAAAACCAAAGAGCAACCTCCAGCAAGCAAGGTCTTTGCAAATCCGGACTTCCTGGTGTTTGTCAGTTTACAAATCCATCTCTCCTGCTGGCCTCCTTGAAGGAAGCGACGTCATCCTATTCCTCTTCTTGTTTCTACCAACAGTGTGCTTTGCATGCACTGTACACGCTCACGAAGGCCGATGAGTGAATATATGCAGAGATGACTACTTCATGAACGAAGACGACGAGCTTGTCTGGTTAACCAGGGCAGCAGGCAGGGAATCAGAGCACAATGGTCTGGTCTTCAGACTATTACAGAAAGCCAGCAAGGGGTGAAATCTAGCAATAGAAGTTCCAATTCCACTGAGACAAACAGGCATGGTCACTCTTGTTCTTCTTGCCCATTTCTCCCCCCACCCACCTCCCACAAGTCACTGGAACGAGGCCAGGCAATTACCTGTACTTTTCCCTCTCAGACCTAATAGGCCTAAATTTTAAACTGTCAGTCTTCCGACCTTCTATTCTCTTCGATCTCCTTCTGTAATTTAGGCCTTGACCCTGATTTTAAATCACAGACCAGTGCATTAGCTGTCCTCATGTGCAGACCAAAGTCCATGCACTTAGAAAGGGACTATTAGGACTGGGGGTCTCAAGCAGCTGAAGGTAAGGTTGTGAGTTCCAGCTCTGATGGGACCAGCACCTTGAATGCCAAGAAATTTGCATGCTGTGGGATGAATTGTGTGCCACGCACCCCCCACTCCAAATTCATAAGCTGATATCCTAACCCTAGTACCTTGGAATAAGACTATTATTTGGAGACAGGGTCTTTACAGAGGTAATTGCATTAAAATGAGGACATCAGGGTGGGCCCTAATTCAACAGGATTCCTCTCCTAAGAGCAGACTGGGGCACCTGGGTGGCTCAGTCAGTTAAGCATCTGCCTTCAGCACAGGTCATCATTTCTGTGTAATGGGACCGAGCCCCGAGTCTGGCTCCCTGCTTAGCGGGGAGTCTACTTCTCCCTCTGCCCCTCCCCCAACTCCTACATGCACGGTCTCTCTCAAATGAGTAAATCTATATACATATATGTATTTTTTTAAAAAAAGGAAGAGTAGGGCACGCAGAAGAAAGACACAGGAGTGTGAGGACACAGGAAGAAGACAGCCATCTACAAGAGAGAGCCTCAGAAGAAACCAAACCTGTTGACACCCTCATCTTGGACCCGAAGCTTCCAGAACTCTGAGAAAACAACTCTCTGTTATTTAAGCCACCTATTCTATCATACTTTGTTATGGCAGCCCTAGCAAAATAATACAAAGCCCATTTTCAGAGTCAGGAAAACCAAAACCAACCAAGCAAACTAGCTGGTAGCAGAAAGGGACAAAGGAAGAGGGAAGTAGCTTTCCCATTTCCCCAAGCCCCATGTGCTAACTCGGCCAAGCGTTAACTTTCAGAATTAACCAGAAGTACTTTCCATCCCAAAGTCTTACCACATTTTCTGGCAGCTTGTGTCCAGGGAGATATTTTACATTTTCATGGTCATTATTTATGATGTCTGTCAGTTTTCTCCCATTAACTGTTTCTTCAAAGACCCACATCTTAACAGTGGAGGCAAACTTCTTAAGTTTCTTGACATTATTACCAATTATTTTTGCAACAGCTGAACCCCTACGAAAGAAACAACGGAAAAGAAGAAAAAAATTAAACTCACTTGGGCAGAAAAGCATTCAACTCTAATTCAGAAGAAACAAGTGCTGATTCTGATTCAAGCACTGGGCTTGTAATTCAGATGGGACGTAATTATCAGCCACAGGCCTTTTGAAAGCTTAGTCGTTTTCACCTGGAAAGAACACCCCCCCCCCCCCCCCCCCCTGCAGTGATCAGGATTTTGGTACAAGGTCAAAAACACCACCTTTGGAAACTAGTAAGCATCAACCTATCCTGGAAGAGAGTACCCCAGGCAGAAAAGAAACCCACGTAAGAGATATAAAACATGAAAGTAATACTTGGCGGGTCCTCTTAAGACTCCGAGGCAACCAGGCTATATTTCAAATCCATCAGAGATTAAAATGTAGTTACCATAGGATAAACTGTGTTCCAGTGAACTGCAACAGAGCTGCATTCGTAATGGGAAGACAAGACTCCGAGTTCCAGAAAAGGAGCAGAGCAAGGGTGCCAGGGCTTGGCTGTCTGGGTATTTGGTGTGACCCAGGTGGCCTCTAGCCTCCCACAGGCTCCGTTTCTCTCGAATCTCTGTTCACCAGACACATTCTGGTAACTAATCAGTGTCCCACAGTCTTTGCTACAGGGGAAGATCATGCACTCCAACTAGTTAATGCCAGTCCCTTGGACAAGGGCAGCTGGGCTGGGGCCAGTGCCACCATAGTAGACACGTTCCTGGGCCACGGAATGCTAACTGGGCCCAGGGTGACTCTGAATGAAGAAATAGTTTGTTTCTTATACAACTGGGAAGCAATTCCTCTTACCTCCTTCACCTCCCTGAGGGGTGGTAAGCTTTGGAGTGCAAAGAACGCACTGCCTTTGCTCTCCTGGCTCACCGGCACGGCATCTAGTCCAATGCATTGGGCCCAGTGGGTTCGTGGCAAGTATGTGATAATGGGAGATAAATGAGCAAATGGGTGATTGAGTGAAGTTACTGGTAAAACCAGGGAAGAGGCAGAGCCAGACCCTGATGACCTGACATGTAATGTAATGGAGTTTCCCCCCCTTATTTGGGTCATGTCATTTTCTCTACCAGTGAATCCCAAAGGACACACAGCATGGTCTGATGGGCTTAACGTTTAACAGTTCTAATATTCATGTGAATTTTCTGAACTAGCTCATTTCAACAGATGCTACAGGTTTGCCTTTGGTTGCAGATGCTTTAAACAGAGAAGCAAGTAAGTTCCAGTAAGATCACAGGGGAGGGATCTGGTGGTTCTGGCTTATTTTCCTGCTTGATTTACTAGATTTGGATTCCTAGTGCCTAATGGCTTCCAACCCCCCCCCCCCACTTTGCTCACCTCCCCAGAATCACACTTGCTTTCTGTGACCTTGTGAGTTGCGTAACTCAACGCCAAGAACACTGTGAGCCTGAGCTGTTACCTCCCTTGGAGTGAGCAGCTGTTTCCCAGATTACAATTAAGGTGATAGTGATCTTGGGAAGAACATTGGCCTCTCTCTTTTTTTTTTTTTCTTAAAGATTTTATGTATTTATTTGAGAGAGAGCACAAGCTAGGGGTGGGGAAGGGAGGAGCAGAAGAGAGAGCAGCAGACTCCTAGCCAAGCATGGAGCCCAATGTGGGGCTCGATCCCAGGACCCAGAGATCATGACCTAAGCCGAAGGCAGACACTTACCCCACTGAGCCACCCAGGCACCCCTCTTGGCCTCTTTTCTACAATTCTCAGGAGGAGAACGGGATGAATAATATGTATTTAGCTATAAACTGTCTTGCCGGCATAGAGTAAGAATTTCACAGGTAAAGCCACAGAGCTTTGATGTGTGCAATAGCTTATGCTATTCTTACTTGTGAGGGAGGAAGGCACCGGAAAGTTCTGGACGGCTGTACAGAGCAGCCGTTCTCAATGCTGTTGGTCCCTGTGGAGCTTTAGAAACTACCTACACTGGATCCTACTCCGGGGGCACAGATATCATTGGTCTGCGGGATGGCCTGGGACTCAGGATTCTTAAATCTTCCAAGTAATCTAATTTATAGCCAAAGTTGAGATGCACTAGCTTAGTCTATCCATTCATAAGGTGATAAGGGAAGGTGATCAGAAGAAAGGAGGATGGAATTTAAGTTTTATTTATTTTTTTTTTTTAAGATTTTATTTATTTGAGAGACAGAGTATGATGAGCAGGGGGAGAGGGAGAGACAGAGAGAGAAACAGACTCCCTGCTCAGCAGGGAGCCCAAGGGACCTGGGGCTTGATCCCAAGACCCCATGATCGTGACCTGAGCCAAAGGCAGATGCTTAACCAACTGAGCTGCCCAGGCACTCTGAGAAGCATGGAATTTAATTCAAGGACAAACCTAGCAAGGACAAAAACAAAGAGATTCTAGTGCCTTCGAGGCCTTGTCCTGTTCTTTCTAAATAATTTACATAGTAATCTGTTTTTGTTTTGGGGGATCAGAACTTAAAACACTATTTTTTTAATCTCTTTGACAATTTAGTAAAATCTTCATGCCCAACCAAATATTTTATGTTAAACCAAACATTTTCCTTGCTGCCTGCCTTTTTTCCGAGGCTGTTTATAAAACCTCCGGAAGTATAATCCACATCAACTTAACAAAGGCCACATAGGACAAGCCCAGAGCTGATCGGACACTGAGTGTTACTGCCACCAAAAATGGGGGGGGGGGGGGGCGCCAGGCAGAACTATTTAAGAAATAAATGTTTATTTTCTTGTTTTTATTAACTTTCTTATTTTTTATTTTTGTTTTTAATCAAAGATTTTTTTAAAAGATTTTATTTATTTACTTGACAGAGAGATCACAAGTAGGCAGAGAGGCAGGCAGAGAGAGAGGGGAAACAGGCTCCCTGCTGAGCAGAGAGCCTGATGTGGGGCTCAATCCCAGGACCCTTAAACCACTAAGCCACCCAGGTGCCCCTTTATCAAAGATTTTTATCACCTTCACTTGTAGTGGTTTCACGGGTACTCCTATCTCCAAGCCCATCAAATTATATACATTAAGTAGGTCCAGTGGTTTTTGTATATTAATTATGTTTCAAAAAAAGGTGATCTCCCCCCCCCCAAAGAGTATATAATCCACACCCAAATTCCTTTTTGGCTCTGAAATGGTACTAGCTGTGCTCATGACACATGTTACCACTTCTGACTGACACGAAGGAACAGAATCAGATAGAGCAAACCAAGTGTTCTGGAGAAACCTGAGTGTTTCTGAAGGGACTGGAGGCTATTGTTAAGTGACAAACCCTGTTCATTTCTTTTTTTTTTTTTTTTTTAAAGGGCCCTGCTGAGAGCCAGTCCAAAAACACTCACAGATATCAGACTGAGCTTAAAATAAAAGTACTGGCTACAGTCCACGTAGGCGGTTTCTACATGGTCTGGTCATGGTTGGGGCTGGGGTCCCAGGCCCCACTGGTGGAGCCCTCCACATTTCAGGGGTTTTTCTGCCACTGCCCAAGCAGATCCTGGAATGGATCTTTCACTGTCAGGGTCAAGGGCATGGACAGCCATTTCCACACCTGGCCCAGCTCATTCATCTACTAAATGACAGGTGGGGCAATGCTCTCTAATGTCCATTTCAGGTCTAGGATCCAGGCCAGTGTTTTCTAAAGTGAGGAATGGGTGCCAGGGGTACACCCCTCCATGGCCAAGTGCCACCCCCAACACACAGCACCAAAGGACACCGACTCACTTGTGCCCTTTCTTTTTTCTTTTTTTTTTTTTAAGATTTTATTTATTTACTTGACAGAGATCATAAGTAGGCAGAGAGGCAGGCAGAAGATAGAGCAGGGAAGCAGGCTCATTGCTGAGCAGAGAGCCCGATGCGGGGCTCGATCCCAGAACCCTGGGATCACGACCTAAGCCAAAGGCAGAGGGTTAACCCACTGAGCCACCCAAGCACCCCTCGCTTGTGCCCCTTCAACTCCATGGCCTTCGAGAGAGCGCAGAATGTCTCATCTGAGTGCTATTATGTTGTTACCATCTCTCCAGCATGTGTTCATTTCTCTTCTCCCCGAAGCCTCTAAATGCTTCAGGCACTGAGCCTGGGCAGGTAGCAGGATTTGGCAAGAATTCTATTAACACTGTTTTGTTTTCATTCTCCCAGTTGTTATTACCTCCAACATATGGTATTGACAGTAGTGACAGAAAGTTTTCTTTTAAAGTCAACTTTTACACAAAGGATAATAAGCAAATAATAACGCAGTATGAAGTAGAGCCAAAAGCAGTTAAGGGCAGAGCCTGCAAAACAGAGGTTTTAACGGTGTCCAAACTTATGACCTTCCACATTAAGACATGGAGGATTGGCCTCACTCTGACCTTGTGTCACACAACCAGGTAGTGGCTGAACTGGGCCAGGGGCTCAGGGCTGCTCAGGACCAGTCCTGAGTCTTCACACAGGAGTATAAAATCTCACTTCCCATGAAATCATGTAGACTGATTTCCCAACTTCTACAAGCCATCCAAATGAAGTTCAGAAGTTCACACAGATAGGAAGTCCTGTTCCAGGGCCAGCTGTGCACCAGGACTGGATTGAAAATCTCATTTTTACAGCGGCCCCGAGAGAGGTGCTCATTATCCCCTTTAACTTTACCGACGAAGAAGGTGAGGCTCAAAGAGTGTCACCCACAAGTCACGCTACCCACCTAGACACCAGCAGTTCTGACCCAGGTCTGTTTTCCAAAGCCCACACTTCCTGCTCCTTTACATTTGTCCTGGTACAGAGTAGCATCATGTGTTGAAAATGCATGCGGAACACCTATCAGGTGTAAACACTGCTGGGAAGAGGGGATACAGGGAGTAAGGCACACGAGTCCGCACCCTCATGGACCCTGGAGATGGGGAAATGGAGAGAGAATGAAGCTGTTCCAGCAAGCTCACAAAGAAAAGTAACCACACCACGGTGACCAAAGTGGCTAAGCAGATGACACTAAGATCAGGGAGAGCTGGGAGCCAAGTGCAGCTGGGCTGAACTCTGAACTCCAAGGGCTGAGAGGCCCTCACCTATGGGAGGGACTGGGGAGCCTTCAAGGCCCTGGAGCAAAGGCGCAGAACAGGTGGGGCCAAGAGATTATCTTCTGCTCAAACTGGAGCAGACATTCTGGTGTTCTGGAGCCAACATTGCCACGGGGAGGAGAAGGAAGGGATAGGAGGCCGGGAGCAGAGAGGTCAAGGAAGGAAAAGGGAGTGACAGGGAAGAGAGGGAAGACAGAGGGAGGGAGGGAGCAGAGCAGAGGAAGGAAGAGAATGGGATGGCAGGGTAGGGTGGGGAAAACAAAGAGAAGAGGGGAGGGCCATGCCTGAAAGGGGTAGGCCTGTTGGGCCCTTAGGCCCTGGTTTTTGTTGCTGTTTTTACCGAAATGTAATTGACATATAACATTGTGTAAGTTTAAGATGTACACCTTGTTGATTTGATACATTTACATGCCTCAGTATGATAACATCCACACACACTACTTTCAGTATCTTACCGATGTTAACAAGATGTTTCATGGCCCGCCAACCCTTTGAGGCAGGTTTTATTATTATCACTATCATTATTTATATATATTATATTATTAAGTATATTATATCCGTTTTTTAGCCTCATTTTTTTAAGAGGGAGAGAAAGAAAAAGGAGGGGGCAAAGGGAGAGTGATAGAGAGAGAGTGTGAGTTTTGTTTTTTGTTTTTTTTTTTTTTTTTAAAGGAGGGAGAGAAAGAGCGGAGGGGGGCAACAGGAGAGAAGGGGAGAGAGAGAGACAGAGAATCTTAAGCAGGCTCCAAGCCCAGCATGGAGCCTGATGGGAGGGAGGCTTGACTCACTACCCCGAGCTCATCACCTGAGCTGAAATCAAGAGTCAGATGTTGAATCAACTTACCAGGTGCCTCTATTATCTCCATTTTTTACATGAAGAACCTGAAGCCCAGAGAGCACACAGGTGGTTGGTGGAAGACAGAGAGTCACACCCCAGCCTGTGTGTCTTCAACACTCTGCTCTCCCTTCCTGTGTCCCAGCTGGAGGGACACTCACCTGCTGGAGGTCCTAACCTCCAGCTTGACATACCTCCACACCCCAGCCCCCTTGGGATTCCCATCAAGCCAGCCACGAACCCGATGGAATTCTGGCGGTCCATGCTCCTCCTCCACAGAATGCAGAACCTTTCTGGGCCAGAAAGAACCCTACAGTACCTCCTTCTTTTTATGGAGTAGACGAAGAAGTCCCAGTGAGGGAAATTAGCAAGGGTTCAGCCAGATTTTCTACATTCCATGCCCCAGTCTCTTCCAGTGCTCATCCGACTATGGAACCAAGGGAAGAGGGTGGTCAATTCTGTTTTAAATAACATCTACTTTTTTACTCAAACAAGCAATACAAGAATGATGAAAAGACAATTATGAATAATCTCACCACCCAGGGAGAACCGTTGTTAGCATTTTGTGTAATTCTTTGCGTTAAAGGGCTTTTAAAGTACAATCAAATGCCAAGTCTTAGATGCAAATGTGAAAAATGAAGTATTTTAAATACAGATTCCACTCGGTGAATGTTTATTTGATCTTTGGATCAGGAAGCTTCCTCAGCTTAAAATCAAAGGAAGAAACCACAAGGGGGAAAAGATCAATGTGTACAACTTCACAGAGAAAAGGATGGGGAGAAGTTGAAAAAAGCCTTTCCACCTATCAGAATTCAAAGGGCAGAAGACAAAGCTGGTGATAGAATGTTACATTTAACAAAAAACAGGATGCAAAATTGTACATGCCACATTAACATACAATTACTAAAAGACATACCATCTCCCACCCCTTAGGATGGTAACTACAGGGAAAAAACAAAACAAAATGAAAAACCCAAACAAAACTGGAAAATAATGAATGTCAGTGAGGCTGTGCAGAAATCGGACCCCTTGGGCACTGCTGGAGGGCACAGAACATGGTGCAGCTGTCATGGAAAGCAATACGGTGGCTGGCCAAAAAAGCTAAAAATAGAATTACCATAGGATCTGAAGATTCCACTTCAGGGTATAGACCCCCAAGAAGGGAAAGCAGGGACTCAGATCAGTCAGAGCAGCATTACAGAAGTCGCCCCTTGTCTTTCTTTTCCGGTCGCCATGTTTTCCCCTATCACTACCCCTCCCTGTCAAATGCCACGTCCCAACCCCTGTGCCAGTCACCTCACTTCACCTCATGATGTGGGCAGCCGATATCTCACATCATTACAAGAAAGGGGAGTATAGTACAATTAGGTATTTTGAGAGTGATGGAGCAGATTGCCGTAACTTTTAATATAGCATATTGTTATAACTGTTCTTAGTTATTATTCATCTCTTAGTGTGCTTAATCAAACTTTATCACATGTACGTATGTCTAGGAAAAAAACAGTATAAGGTTTCCCATACTATCCGCAACTGCAGGCATCCACTGAGCGTTCTGGAACGTATTCCTAGTGGGCAAGGGGGACCATTGTATTCACAACAGACAAAAGGTAGAAGAAACCCAAGTGTCCACTGAAGGATGAATAAACAAAATGTACTATATAAACACTATGAAATATTATTCAGCCTTAAAAGGGAAGGACATTCTGACACAAGCTAGCTACACTGTGGATGAACCTTGAGGACATTATGCTAAGTCAAGTGAGCCAGCTACAAGACAAATACTGTGACTCTACTCATAGGAGATACTCGTATGTGCTCTCTCTTGTTGTTACTGGAATCCAGCCACCAAATGGAGAAGTCCCAACTAGCCTGCAGAGGAATGAGACACACACACAGAGTCCTCTCAGGTCACTCCTCTCAGCCTGGCTGAAGCCTGCCCACTGCCAGACACACAGATGATGTCGTCTAGGACCAAGAGTCCAGCCAACCCATTACCGGACCTCAGCCTTATGAGTGAGCCCAGGCAAGACCAGCAGAAGACCCTCCCAGCTTAGTTCAGACTGCTGATCCCCAGAATCATGAACTAATAAGTGACTACTGTTTAAGGCCATTAAGTTTTGGTATCACTAAGCATGGAGGTGAGGGATGAAGGAAAGAGAAGGGAGACCTGGCTAGTGTGGACCCCCAAAACAACTTGCCACCAGCAACCACTGAGAGACCTGGAGACACTACTTAGCTTGCCACAGAGAAGACGGAGCAGACATGAGACTTCTCTAGCCAATGGGGTGTCTTAGAAGAGAGTGGGCTCACCCAGGCAGCACAGAGATTAAGGGGTGGAAGTTGGACTGAGATTTTTCACTTAGATATAAGGTTTTTCTAACAATTAATCTGCTAGATTAATTTTAGGAAGATCAGTTGCCTTAAAAATAGTAAACTATGATCATCTGCCATGTGTAGAGGAGGAGGGACGCCTGTTCCAGAGGGAAGTGACAATTTTCAAGACATTTCAATGTGATCTTTTTTCTTTTTCTCTCTTTTTAAGGTTTTTATGTAATTTCTACGCCCAATATAGGGCTTGAACTCACAACCCAAGATTAAGAGTCACATGTTCCACCAACTGAGCAATCCCTCAATCTGATTTTTCTTAAGGGAAATATTATTATACTAAACTATTGTTGGAAGGGTAAGACATAAGATATTCAAATATTTCTGTGACGATAAGATTTGTCCGCAGGTCTAAGTTTGCTTCTCAATGAAAATGACAAGAATTTATAGAAACAAGGCCCTTGGAGATAGAAGGATCTGGGCTTCCACTCCAAGGATTAACCACTGACCTTGAAATGTTTTCCCTCCATCTCCCTCTTGTCATGCAAATCAGGATGAACAATAGTACTGCCCCAGGCATGTTAGGAGGCTTAAATGAAGTAATGCACATACCTGACTCTCAAAAAAAAAAAAAAAAAAAAAAATGACCCCCTGGGGAAGGAGGACAGGTTAGAGAATGATAATGACAGTGATGAAAGGCTCAAGGAGAACTGGGAGCTGCTGACTCACCCCTACAAAAGCAGCCATGGTTTGTATACAGACCTTCCTCAGCTTATGATGGGGTTATGTCCCATATGACCCATCACTGAGTTTCAAATATCCTAAAATGCATTTAGTTCCCCTCACCTCCTGAACACTATAGCTTAGCCTAGCTTCACTGCAACTTGCCCAAAACATTTACATAAGCCTACAGTCATGCAAAATCATTGGACACAAATCCTATTTCACATCCAAGTGTTGATGAGCTCCGGTAATTAACTGAATATTGCACTGAAAGTGACCAGCACAATGGCTGTCCCTGTACCACCTGTTCGCCCCCGTGATCGGTATCTGACCAGATGCTGCAGCCCCAGCCTGACGTCCCAGGGCGTCAGGTCGGAGGATCCACAGCACAGCGTCCAGCCCAGAAGAAGAGCCTGATTCACAATTCAGATTATGGTTCACACTCTCACCATCATTTTCTGCACCATCATAAAGTCGAAAAGGTGTATATCGAACCACTGTACTGAACGGGGGGCAGAGGCGATGGAAAGAGGCGAAAGTATCAGGGCTTCTTCCGGGTTTTAGTTGTACAAACTCTCACTCTGGTTCACAGGAGACTCTGGATCTTTTCCCAGTTCAGCTCCCACCCATCCTATCATTCACTTCTCCCTCCGGCTCCCAAAGCAGAGGTACGCCAGTGGCACCTGCAGCCACGGAAGGGATTGTTTCTGAATCCCTTCCTGACCGCAGAGGAACTCATTTACAGGGGCTCAGAATGCTTCTGAGCACTGCCTGTGGGTATGTAGCAAGCAGCACCATGGAAACTGAGGAGCACAAAATGGTGACAGAGCTAAGGGCCGCAACGCTGCATTCAGAGCAAAAGAAGACGGGCGTCACCCACATCCAGCTCCGGTCATTAGTGTCAAGTAGGCCACAGCTCTCCCTGCCCTTCCGTACAGCTGTGGAGTGATGGTGAAAACAAGGGCCAGAGAGAAACAACTCCCCCAACTCCTCCAGCTGCCTATCAGTTATACTCTTTCACCTTCTCTCCCTCCTCTGCCTCTGCTTCTTGGTCAGACTCCAGCTGGATCCATTCGGTGACTTAATGACCATGCTGGTCAAGGTTGATCAAATAAATACAATAGCAGTAGCTGATATCTACTTAGTGCTGGTCACTCTGTACTCTCCCCAACACATGTCATTTCATCCTAACCAAAATCCTAGACAGCAGGTAGCAGTATCATAACCAATGATTCTTGAAGGAGCAGTTTGCTCAAGGCCTTATGAAACAGAGGACCAGGACTGAAACCCAAGCAGTGGGAACCCCCAGCCCCTGCTGCATTACCCCGCCTCCAAATGTGTTCCGGGGCTTGGACATATTCTCCCTACCACAGGGGTTTGGTTGTAAACACAGCCCTGAGGCTTCGGTGCTAGAACTGGATCTTGCCCTGTGTCTGGGTCATTTTCCCAAAGTTTGGGTAACGAAACTTCGTTTCATATTTGGAGGAACTTCTGGTTCATATTTGGAGGAACTTCGAAAGATTTATGTTTGTTTTTTCTTGTTTTTCTGAGTTCCCAGGGCCATGAAAAGCCAGGCAGGCCAGGAAGCACCTCCCTGCACCCCAGGGGGCAGCATCGTGGGACTCGGCAGGATGCATGAGGGCCCCCTCTGGCCTCTTCTGACTTGTCCATAGGAAAGGAAGTGCCAAAGGGCATGACAAGGGCACGTTATACAACAACTTGACTTTAACACCCATGTCATTCCAGGCTGAAACTTCTGGCCAAGTCAGCTAGATTCATTATCTATACTGCAATTATTAAGCATTTACATGGGGGAGGGCACTCAAATGAGAGCACAGGGCCACCTTTTAGTTTTGGGTTTAGATGTGACAACACCTTTATTGACACAGCCATGCTCAGCTACTTCAAAGTCTCAAGATTAAACATTGCTTAAGCAACTTCACATTCTTGAATTAAGGACCAAATCTGGAAGGGCAGGTTCATCTCTAGATAGTATTTCAAAATTAGCAGAAGGCCAATGTCCTGTAAGGAAAAATCTGTCCCACCTTCAGGGAGTATGAGTCAGCAAGTGTAGCCTCAGTGGTCATTCTGATGCAGGTGGTCTCTGGACTACATTTTAAGCAACACTAAAAGGTAACGTCTAACTAACCTTGTGAAAGGTATTTCATTCCACTTTCCATTCTGAATTTATCTTCCATTTCATCTCAGCCCTGAAGGTAAATTCCTTATAGGCAGGGATTCTGTACCATTGTGCCTAGATCGGGAAAATGCCTGCTGACCAGAGCTGAACACCCCCCAAGCCCTAGGAAGCCTCTCCATGCTGTTTTCATTTCCCAAATTTCTGAAATCTCTCTGGGGAGGTCGTGATCCTCTCTCTAGGACTTTAGTGCGAGCAACAATGTTCCTGTCTGCTCCCATAATTAATGGAGCTGGGCAGGCAGCCCAAACCATCAGGATGGCACATTTCTCAATTGCTGGGCTCTAAGGTCACTAGCCAAGCTCTACTCCATTTCCTTGGGCTGGAGTGGGCCAAGAAAACCCAGTCAAGTACATCAGAGTGAAGCCATGGGAAGGCAGCCAAATCCCATTGGCGGGGGGTGGGGGGGTGGGGGGGTGGCAGGAGTTTACTTCACTACTCCTGCTCCTGGCCCAAATCCAGCATGGCAATGCCATGCTCCTTCTGCACCTTGCAAATTAGGAAAAGGCTCTGTCATCTATGGGTCGGTGTCCTTTTACAGAAGAGAAAACTAATGTTAAAAGAACAGGAGTACTTTCCCAGTCCCATGGCCAACAGTAATCTCATTCAAGTGACCTTGGGATCAAAACTGGCAAAGGCAACCTGGAAGTCCACATGAAGCTTTGCAGCAGAGAGGTACCAAATTCACTCAATGTGCAGAATGTTCTGTGGCTGGCCAAGAAAAGAATTTATAGCAAAGTACGTTAATATTCTAGTATTTGCAGGGCAGAAAGGGAAAGCAATATATGTAAGCATTAGCTGGCATCTGATGGAATTCCTTTAGAAAGGCCAGAAGAAACTGAGTAATTACTGGTTTTCCTCCAGGAGATATCCTGCTCGGCAAGTGTGTGTGTCAGGTATTTCATTGCTTTATGGAGGGGCGGGGCGGGGGAACCTTCTGCTTTTTTAATGTGATTACCTAATCGAATTACATTTTTTTAAGATCAATTTTCAAACATTCATTTTAATTTTTATTTAGCAATATGCCAGGCCCTAGGGTAGTTGGTTGTTCTTAAGTACTGGATAGAGAGGAAGGGAACAGATAATGAGGTAAATCATTACCTTGCCTACTGGGGGTGGGGGTATGGCACAGAGAGAGGCCAGTGGCCTTGCTGGGATGGAAAAGTGGAGAACCAGGTAAGATTTAACCAGATTAAGATTTCCTCCAGGAACTTTTTGGGTCTTATCAAAGAGTAAGACAAGTCATTAGGCCCATTCCTAGTGGGGCAGCTCTCCAGAAAGCCTGAACTGTGATGAGTGTCCCGCCACAGAAAAACACAAGCTAAAAGAACACAACTCTGAACTATTCTATACCAGTCCTTCGGGATGTGTGAAAAAAGTGCACAACAATGGGGAAATGACCGAAAATATCAGAGGCTATTATTATATTCCACTTCCTCCCACCAACCTGGCCCCACTTTCCTCTACACTCACCCAACACACCAGAGTAGCAAAGTTTGATAAAGGGCACTAAAAAGGCTGACATTTACAAAGTGCTCAAAAGAGCGCCGTCACAAAGCGCTTGTATAAATGTCAGAAGTCAAAGCCCAGCGGAGACGGGAAGCCTCCCAACAGCCCTCCAGAGAATCCCCAACGCCCCTGGACTACTCCGTTGAGTCGGGCCTGTTGGAACTTGGATTTTCTTATCTACATAATCTTCCTACGATACAGGACTATCAGGGGTGGTAGGCGAAACCTGCACTTGGAAGGACAGCACCGGTCCCGTACACCACCTGGGTGGCAAGAGCCGTTTAGCCCTTCTTTGCTTCGGTTTCCTCAATACCGAAACGACGGCAAAAATGCTCGAGTCTCCACCGATTCCTCGACCCAGGCGATCCTCCCAGAACCGAGAACGCTCTTAGAATGGTGCGCAAAACACCCGGGCGTGGCGAGCAGGTGGCCTCCGTGCGCCCGCCGCGCGGTGAGAGCGCAGACAGGTGCCCGCGGACGCGCAGTACCCTCTCGCCTTGCTGCCCTCCGCGGGCACGCGGGCCCAGGGCCTCCCGGGCCAGTGTCTCGGCGCGGCCTCCCCGGGTGCGCGGTGCCCAGCCCAGCCGCGAGGCCACCCGCCCCGCCTCCCTGCGCGCGGTGCCCGGTGCCCACGCTGCGGAGGGGACGCGCGGCCCTAGCCCGCCCGGGAGAGGGGCTTCCTGGAGGCGGAGCCCGCGCCGCCGGCCCGCCGCAGCTCACCAGTTCCCCGAGCCCACGATGCACACTTTCAGCGGCGCCGCTGCCATGGCCAGGATGGAACGCACCAGCCCGACCCGTGCCTCCCCAGCCGGCAGCCTGCCTGCCTCCGCGCGCACGGCTTTGCCCACAGCGGCTCGCGGGGGCCCCGCCCCTCCCGCCTCTCCGCCAATAGCCGCGACCACCGCCGCCCGGGCGCCCCGGGCCCCAGCTGACAGCCTGGGAGGACCCGCCCCGCCACTCCCGAGAACCACTGCGCACGCCTGAGCCTGGCTGGTCCCCGGCCCGGCTCCTGCGCTGGCCCGCCCCTGCCTGAGGCATGCCGGGACTTGTAGTCCGCGCCCCCGCTGCCCCCGCCACCCCCGCCGCCGCGCGCCCCGGAATAAGCTGCTGCGGCCGCGCCACGTGCACCCGCGGGTGGTTGCGCAGCTGCTCTCTCTTAGCGCCCGCGGCTGCACCGCTGTCCCCGCGGAACAGGCCTGCTCCGGCTCGTCGTGGTGCCCACTCCCACTCGCACCCTTCTCCCCACGCGGGAAGAGCTGCCACACTGCAGTCTGGAGCCGAGAGAGGGTCTCAGGTTGACTCTGGAGTCGACTCGACTTGGGCCGAAGCTCAAAGTACCCGCACCTGCCTCATTTGTGGAAACAGGAGACAGTCTGGCACCCCTTGAACCTCGTGGTGAATTTGTGTTTTCCGAGGCATTCTGGACGTAGCTGGACAGTACCTGAGCTTCGGGGTGGACACTTTCGAGTCAAGAGAGAGACCTGGACGCCGGCGGCATCGCACTACCTCCCCTCTCCGCCCCCCCCCTTGCCTCCTCGTTGTCTTTGTCCAGGGCGCCTGGAGAGTTTATGGTACGGACATTAGAGACTGTGCTTCTCCTTCCTGACAAATAGAACATTATTTATTCATTCTGAGCGTCACTTTCCACCAGGCACCGTGCTAGACACCGTGGGAAGAGGACAAAGTGGCTTAGGACTATGGCTCACAAATTCTGCTGCATATGAGTCCCGGGAGTTTTTAAAAATCCCCAGGCCCCAGCACCACCCTGGATCGTCAGAGTCTCCTGGGGACACAAACATCAGAGTTTTTTTAAGTTCAGGAGGTGATTGCCAAAGGCAGTTAAAGATGAGCACCAAAAAGCTACAACAGCAGCCGTGACTGGCCGAAGATCCCTAGGAAAATACCAGGCCTATTAGTCTGATGTTCAGAGGATTAACAATTATTTTAGTTTTCATCCTTACATTGTAGGAAAGATTTATCCATAATACTTAAGCTAAATGCTTAAAGGGGTGAATGAGACAGATTTTCTCTATTCCTTCACTGATGGTTTGCTCTCACTTCTTTGCACTAATGGGAAGACATCTAGGCAGGAAGATGATGTGAAAGATGGACTTTTCAAGCTTTATTAGTTTTTTCTTGCTAGGAAATTTTTTTTTTTAAAGATTTTATGTATTTGAGAGTGAGAGAGCGTAAGAGTGAGGTGAGGGGCAGAGGGAGAAGCAGAGTCCCCACTGAGCAGGAAGCCTGATGTGGACTTGATCCTGGGATAATGATCTGAGCTTAAGGCAGAGGCTTAACGGAGTGAGCCACCCAGATACCCAGAAAATTTTTTTCTTAGAAAATGAGGTTGTCAGGGGGCCCCTGGGTGGCTCACTGGGTTAAGCCTCTGCCTTCGGCTCTGGTCATGATCTCGGGGTCCTGGGATCAAGCCCCGCATCGGGCTCTCTGTTCGGCGGGAAGCCTGCTTACCTCCCCTCTCTCTGCCTGCCTCTCTGCCTACTTGTGATTTCTGTCTGTCCAATAAATAAGTAAAATCTTTTAAAAAAATGAGGTTGTCAGATTAAATAATGAATTTATGGACTTAGGGAGTATCTGAGTATTGCAAAGATTTATCCCAAGTGATACAGTTTTTGCCTTTGCCTGAAAGTTTTGTACCTCATCTGGAAACTCCTGATCTCCAGTGTGACAAGGACACCTGCATGGTAACGAGCTGTCGGCAATTCTGTGGACATACCCCACAAAGCATTATCACACAGTGTTTACTGATCACCCAATAGGCACAACACGTTGTGCCAGAACATAATAAGTTATCAATTCTTTTATAGATTGGTTACAAGGATTAAGACAAAAACAAAGTAGGTGAAACCCATCCATGAACATAATGTTGAGAGAACAAAGCAAAGTGGAAGAGATGGCATGCAGTATAATTCCTCATCTGTTACTACAGAAACAAGCAAAATTAAATATATCAGTAGGGATACACCCATGTGGAATAAAACTGTGAAGGAAAACAAGGGAAAGATAAAAAGCAGGATTGTGGGACGCCTGGGTGGCTCAGTTGGTTAAGCAGCTGCCTTCGGCTCAGGTCATGATCCCAGCGTCCTGGGATCGAGTCCCACATCGGGCTCCTTGCTCGTCAGGGAGCCTGCTTCTCCTTCTGCCTCTGCCTGCCATTCTGTCTGCCTGTGCTCGCTCTCTCTCCCTCTCTCTCTCTGACAAAAAAAAAAAATCTTAAAAAAAAAAAAAAAAGCAGGATTGTGGTTATGGTGGAGGGAAGGGTTGGTTATTCTTTATAACATTTGCCTGTGTTATAAACATGTTTTAATATATATGTAATGAAAATCATAGGAGTGAAGAGAAGGGACAGTACAGAAGACTGAGGAAAGCCGATTTTGAGGGAGCTGGTCTTCTGACCTGCTTCTGGTCATCTAAGATGGCAGTGCTGACATTGTTGGCCTTCTTTGTGTCACTTTCCCTAACAGGAGGGAGCAGCCTAGAAGGCTGGAGTTAGCCTATCTCATTGGGCCAGGGCTGACACTTTGAGGACCTGGAGAAGCTGTAGTTTGTATATGATTTTGTACAGGGACGCATGCAATGTGTCTGAGAACATGACTAGGGTACACAGGTATCATGGTAAAAACTGGCTTCACAGCTAGAAGAAGCCAGGCAGCCCTTTGGAAACAGCCCAGAAAGTCCTTAGCTAGGTCACTGAGTTCATGAAATACACTCTATTTTCTGCATTACAGGAGGCAATGTTTTGCAACTTTGCAACAGTATTGCCAAACTTCTCTGTATAACTATAGACTCTCCTTTAGCTCCAGGTAACATTTTCCCCAGCTCTGTTAAGCCCTCCCCACCAACATCCTACCCTTCCGCAGGCCTTTCTGACGTCCGCCACCTGCCAGGTCCCACAGCCACGTCCGCCACCTGCCAGGTCCCACAGCCAAAGACAATGCTGCTCGCTGTGTGGCAGCCGCCTCCCACTTGTGGGTAGCAAAATCTGCTCTGGTTATCACTTGTTGCATAACAAACCGCCCCCAAACTTAGATTTAAAACAACCACGTTCAGGGGCGCCTGGGTGGCTCAGTGGGTTAAGCTGCTGCCTTTGGCTCGGGTCATGATCTCAGGTCCCTGGGATTGAGTCCCTCATTGGGCTCTTTGCTCAGCGGGGAGCCTGCTTCCCTCTCTCTCTCTCTCTCTGCCTGCCTCTTCGTCTACTTGTGATCTCTCTCTGTCAAATAAATAAATAAAATCTTTAAAAAAAAAAAATTAAAACAACCACGTTCAATTATTTAGCCCCAGAATCGGCAGCTTAGGCCAGTCCCAGAGAGGAGGGGGCCCCCAGCACGGGGAAGAACGTTCCACAGGGCTGGAGGATCCACTTTCAAGATGGCCCATTCATAGGGCTGGCTAGTTGGTGATGACTGCTGGCTGCGAGCCTCAGCTGTGGGCTGCAGTCTGGCAGGCTGAGTCTTCTCTGTGTGGGCCTCTCCAGAAGCAGCTTCCCCATTGTCTGGTTCCACCAGCAAGTATCCCAAGAGAAACGAAATGGAAATCACTGGTTTCTTAAGATCTGAACCTCCCTAATTATTACACACTTCTGTCATGGTCTTTTGGTCAAGACAACACAGGACCCAAATTCAAGGGGGAAGGGATACATGATGAATTCTTACAGTTAAGCCAGATTTTAAAATGTTATTAAAATCGTAAGAGAATATGTCATTTATGGTATTGTATGTATATTTATTGAAAAAATCCATGTATAAGTGGACCTGTTCTGTTCCAACCCATGCATTTTTTCAATAAATATAGTACAGTACAAAAATGTATTTCCTCTTACTTATGATTTTCTTAGTAACATT
This sequence comes from Enhydra lutris kenyoni, assembly GCF_002288905.1. NCBI lineage: Eukaryota > Metazoa > Chordata > Mammalia > Carnivora > Mustelidae > Enhydra > Enhydra lutris. The sequence continues at coordinate 16,168,870 of NW_019154150.1, forward strand.
TCCCTTTACTTTGTTGTAAGAATACAGTGTATAATACGTATTTAATACAAAATATGTTAATTGACTGTTTATGTTATCAGTAAGGCTTCTAGTCAACTAGGCTATTAGTAATTAAGTTTGGAGAGAGTCAAAAGTTATATAAGAATTTTCAATTATGGGGGATGGTTAGTACCTGCAACACCTGCCTTGTTCAAGGGCCAAGTGCATATATTCATATTACAAGTGAGGAAATTGAGGTACAGACTCAAAAAAGAAGGACTTTATAAATGTCCTATGGGGAGTCAGGGCCAGGCTTTTTGGATTCCGTATCTCATACTCATCCGATTATGCATTCATTCAACACATATTTACTGAGCATCTACTATGTGCCAGTCACTGTCCTGGGTCCCAGGGATTAAATATTAGACAAGAAAGTCAACGTCCCTTCCCACTTTTTTTTAAATTTAAATTTTATTTATTATATTTTTTTAAATTTTATTCTTTAAAAAAGATTTTATTTATTTGAGAGAGGGATGCAGAGTGAGCATGATCAGGGAGAAGGGGCAGAAGGAGAAGCAGACTCCCCACTGAGCAGGGAGCCTGGCACAGGACTCCATCCCAGGACCCTGGCATCATGACCTGAGCTGAAGGCAGACTCTTAACGAGCTGAGCCACCTAGGTGCCCTTGGGTCCTTTCCTTCTTAGATGCTTAAACTTAAAAGGAGGGGCACCTGGGTGGCTCAATATTTAAGCATCTGCCTTCGCCTCAGGTCATGATCCCAGTGTTCTGGGATCAAGCCCTTCATCAGGCTCCCTGCTTAGCAGGAAGCTGCTTCTCCCTCTCCCACTCCCCCTGCTTGTGTTCCCTCTCTCGCTGTGCCTCTCTCTGTCAAAGAAATAAAATATTTTAAAAAATAATAAATTTAAAAGGAGATAGAGACCAATGGGCAGATAATTACCCAATGGTGTGGTAAATGCTACTGGTTTACTCTGGCAGCCCAGGAAAAAAAAACAAACAAAAAAAACCCTGTCCCAGATTATGAGTCTCTGGGAAGGCTTCCCAGATAAAATAAGATCTCTATTAAAGCCTGAAGGAAAAGGTAATGTCAGCAAGGTGAGGAGACAGGAGTGCACAAGTGAGCTCTTTTAGGTAGAGGAAACAGCCTAGGCAAAGACTCAGAGACCAGAGAGAATGAAATGTGCAGAAACTAAAAGAAATTCAGTAAGGTTGTGGTGGGGAATGAATCACCAGCCTGTGTCATAGGAAGAGTCCTCAGATGAATTCATTCACAGGAGGAGGGCCAGGAGGCAGAGGCCAGGAAAGAGCCTGCTGTGGTATTTATTCTATATGAGAAGTGGCGGTGGGTTAGACTAGGATGAAGACCAGTGTGGTGGTGATGGCAAGGGGAGAAGTGGGTCAAACTGAGACATACCTAGGAAAAAGAAAAATGAGACTTACTACTTTCTTGAAAGAGGTAGGCATCCAGGATGACTCTAGCTTTCAGGCTTGGGCAAATGAACGAATATAATTTGCTGAAACAGGGAAGAGGACTAGATCTGGAGAGAAGGATGATGAGCTCTGAGCAAATTAAGCTTAAGTAGGGGTGCCTGGCTGGTTCAGTCATTGCAGTGTGCAACTTTTCATCTCAGGGTTGTAAGTTCAAACCCCATGTTGAGTGTAGAGATTAGTTAAAAATAAAATCTCTTTTTTTAAAAAGTTAAGCTTGAGGAATTCGTTTGGAATTCAAGTTTATTTCAGGAAAGCATTTGGATATGTTGATCTGAAATAGAAGTGATTACAACTCATCAACACATATATAGAAAGTCCTGTGGTCAGTGCTTAGAACAATGCCAGGCACCAAGCAGACACTCAGTAAATGTTTGTTGAATGAAAGTGATTGAGATCACTCAGATGAGTCAAGTAATAAAGGAAGACAAACCAGAAAAGGACTCTGAAATATACTTCATAGTCAAGAGAAGGTCCAAAGAAGGGGAGCCTGGGAAGATAAGAAAAGAGCAGCAAGAAGGTAAAGTATGGTATTGCAGTTGCCAAAAGAAGATAGCATTTGAGGGGCGCCTGGGTGGCTCAGTGGGTTAAGCCACTGCCTTCGGCTCAGGTCGTGATCTCGGGGTCCTGGGATCGAGTCCCGCATCAGGCTCTGTGCTCAGCAGGGAGTCTGCTTCCTCCTCTCTCTCTCTCTCTCTCTCTCTCTGCCTACTTGTGATCTATCTCTGTCAAATAAATAAATAAATAAAATCTTTAAAAAAAAAAAAAGAAGATAGCATTTGAGAAGGAAGGATGCTCATGGGAGGGGTTGAGAGTGGTCAAGTAAGATAAAGCTGGAGAAAGGAGGCTCCTGGCAGAGCCCTTGAGTATGGTTGTGCAGGTAGTGCACTGCATGATGCCAGTGGGCACAAGGAACTGTGGACATTGCAGATGGGTATGCATAACATGACCATTTTCTGACAGGTGAAACCAAGTGCCTTGAAGGAGGGGCAACTTTTTCCGGGTCACACAAAGGTATTTTATAGGTTAACTGTCATTGTTGATAACCCTGGTGAAAATAGTTTAACTTCAGTTTTTCCAAGTATAAACCCAGCTTGCAGTGGGTGGAAGTATAAATGGAAGGCAAAGAAGTGGAGCTTGAGAGTACGTAGACAATGTTTTTTAAGAAGTTGGCTAATGACAAGATAAGGGATAGACATACAGGAAGAGAAAGCCAAAACTAAAGAGAAATGGGAAGAATTCCTAAGGTTTGGGGGTTCTGTTGTTGCTTTTGTTTTTATTTTGTTTCATTTTATGAGTAAAGGTTAGAACAGTTTGTGTGGAAGAGGCTAGAACACGTTGAATACTCCTCTGAAGGAGCCAGTGGAGAGGGAGAGGTTGAAAATACAGGACAGAGAATGAGAGGGAGAGTAAGAAAGTGAGAAAGGAATTAGCCTTACATTAGATGAGACTCTCTGAGGAGGGGACCCTGAATGAATCAAAGGAGCCAGTCATGGGAAGATGGATAGAAAAGCATTGCAGAAAGAAGGAAGAGCCAGTGTGAAGGCCCTGAGGCACTAAACAACTTGTGTTTTTGAGGAATGGAAAACTATATAATACAGTGAACAAATGTGAGATGAGAGAATTTCAGTCATAAAATGCAATCAGTCCAGGTTAAATTGTCCATAGTTACAAGAAAAAAGGATTTTTTTTCCCACTAACCAAATCTGGGTCAACACAAGCATCAAAATAAATAATAACACTATATGGAACCAGAAAAGACCCTGAATAGCCAGAGGAATGTTGGAAAAGAAAAGAAAAGCTGGCGGCATCACAATTCCGGACTTCAAGCTCTATTACAAAGCCGTAATCATCAAGACAGTATGGTACTGGCCCAAAACAGACACATAGATCAGTGGAACAGAACAGAGTGCCCGGAAATGGACTCTCAACTCTATGGTCAACTAATCAATGACAAAGCAGGAAAAAATGTCCAATGGAAAAAAGATAGTCTCTTCAATAAATGGTGTTAGGAAAATTGGACAGCCACATGCAGAAGAATGAAACTGGACCATTTCCTTATATCACACACAAAAATAGACTCAAAATGGATGAAAGACCTCAATGTGAAACAGGAAACCATCAAAATCCTTCAGGAGAACACAGGCAGCAACCTCTTAGACCTCAGCCACAGCAACTTCTTCCTAGACACATCGCCAAAGGCAAGGGAAAGGTAAAAAACAAACTATTGAGGCTTCATCAAGATAAAAAAAACTTATGCACAGGAAAGGAGTTAACAGAACCAAAAGACAACTGACAAAATGGGAGAAGATATTTGCAAAGAATATATCAGTTAAAGGGCTAGCACCCAAAATCTGTAAAGAACTTATCAAACTCAATACCCAAAGAACAAAAAATCCAATCAAGAAAGGGGCAGAGGACATGAACACACATTTCTGCAAAGAAGACATCCAAATGGCCAACAGATACATGAAAAAGTGCTCCACATCACTCGGCAACAGGGAAATACAAATCAAAACCACAGTGAGATACCACCTCACACCAGCCAGAATGGCTAAAATTAACAAGTCAGGAAACTACAGATGTTGGCAAGGATGTGGAGAAAGGGGAACCCTCCTACCCTGTTGGTGGGAATGCAAGTTGGTACAGCCATTCTGGAAAACAGTATGGAGGTTCCTCAAAAAGTTGAAAATAGAGCTACCCTATGACCTAGCAATTGCACTACTGGGTATTTATCCCAAAGACACAAACGTGGTGATCCAAAGGGGCATGTGCACCTGAATGTTTATAGCAGCAATGTCCACAACAACCAAACCATGGAAAGAGCCCAGATGTCCATCGACAGATGAATGGATAAAGATGTGGCACATACACACACACACACACACACACACACACACACACACACATACAAAAGACTATTATGCAGCCATCAAAAAATGAAATCTTGCCATTTGCAATGACATGGATGGAACTAGAGGGTATTATGCTAAGCATGATAACTCAACCAGAGAAAGATAATTATCATATGATCTCACTGATAAGTGGAATTTGAGAAACAAGGCAGAGGATCATAAGGGAAGAGAGGAAAAAAATGAAACAAGATGAAATCAAAGAGGGAGACAAATCATAAGAGACTCAATTTCAGGAAACAAACTAAGGGTTGCTGGAGTGGAGGGGAGTGGGAGAGATGGGGTGGCTGGGTGATGGACATTGGGAAGGGTATGTGCCATGGTGAGCACTGTAAATTGTGTAAGACTGATGAAACACAGACCTGTACCCCTGAAACAAATAATACATTATTTTAATTTAATTTAATTTTAATTTTATAAAATTAAAAAAATAAATAATAACAGTAATAGACAAACACTTTGAATAAAATAAAATAAAAATTCATGAGTCTAGGATAATTTAAAGAAATAAGCAAACTAATAAGGCAGAAAGAAAAGCTCTTGCTTACAGTAGAATGCCAACTAATATATATATAGAAGAAATGACAGTCCTACACAATCATCACTGAATGCTAAAAATAGGGGTAAAAGTTTGATGAGGGTAAGATATTAGTCTCAAAGTCTCCACAAAAATTATGTAGAAAGGATAATTGTGGTTGGGTGTTTGGGTGGCTCAGTCGGTTAAGTGTCTGCCTTAGGCCCAGGTCATGATCCCAAGGGTCCCGGGATTGAGTCCCGCATCAGGCTCCTTGCTCATCGGGGAGTCTGCTTCTCCCTCTGATTGCTGCTCTCCCTGCTCATGTGTTCTCTCTTGTGCACTAACAAATAAATAAATAAAATCTTAAAAAAAAGAAGAACTTCATGGTAGAAAAAACTAGCTGACGATACCTTAACCCAGTGACCAGAGTCAACGTCAACAGTGATGGGTCAAACTAGCACATATGTCTTCCTTAGCTAGAATGAGAAAGCATTCATTTAAGATTGGCTTATTGAAAAAATTATTTAGAAATAGTTCCTAGACTTTGGGATTTCATGGATTAAAAAATTTTTACTTGTTTTGAAGTCTGACAGAGAATTGCCAATTTTTAAATTTTTCCAAATAAGCACATAAACTATTGTCATGTACTGTTCCCACTACATTTCATCTTATTTAATTACCTTATTCCTATTATTTTAACTTAATCAATATATATTTTTTGAAAAACTAATGAATTCACATGGTTCAGAATCTGGAAGGATTAGAGGAGGATGTAGTGAAATTCTCTCCCTGCCTTTTCCTGTGGCGCCCCAGCTCCCTCCCTTGAGAAAACCCTCGTAATCAGTGACTTGGGCATCCTTCCAAGAATCTTCCACAAATAGACAAGTGTGTTTTTCTTCCCCACCTTTTGATATCTTATATATTGTCCCATTACTTGTTTTTCTAGTTAACATTAATTCATATTAGAAACATCTGTCGGGGCGCCTGGGTGGCTCAGTGGATTAAGCCTCTGTCTTCAGCTCAAGTCATGATCCCAGGGTCCTGGGATGGAGTCCCACATCGGGCTTTCTCAGCAGGGAGTCTGTTTCCCCCCTCTCTGCCTGCCTCTCTGCCTACTTGCGATCTCTCTGTCAAATAAATAAGTAAGATCTTAAAAATCTGTCAAATTTGAACAATTGAATGTATGTAATGAAAACTTCAAATGCAAAATGAAAAGAATAAATATAGCTTTTTAGAAAACTCTCTGAAGTCTCTATTTTCTCATTACTTTGTGGCACTGAAAACTTTTTCACAAGTATTGGTTAAATTAATTCCTCCAATTCCAGGGCAGACTTTTGCTTGAGCCGCCCCGGAGAAGCATTTTATCTGCTCTGTCCTCCCAGTGCGGTGTCACCATTTTGCTTCCTAATTACACGATGTACAATCCCCAATGGTGACATTTGTTCTTGGTACAACTGGCTTCATATCAAATTGCCCATCTTCAATGTTGCTATTGAAAGTCTAATGAAAAATTACAGATTTTTGGCTGAAAGAAACAATGCCTCATTCTGTAAACTTATATGGCCTTTTATCTCAGTTACCTGGGGAATAGAGACGTAATGGATGAAAGGCAGATTTGACTGCTTGCAAGAGCCAAATAGAGCCCCAGACATTGAGCAGTAGAGGTATCAATTGTAATCTGTTCATATCAAGGTTTATTTTATTATCTGAGGGATCTGGGCACCAGGTTTTGTCCACCAACTGCATCTTTTCATGAGTCCCTTAGATTGGGAGGGTGTAAGGATCTGTTGCTTCTTTTAAAAATCACACTGCTCTAACCTACCTTTAGTTTAGATGCCGGTTCTTCGCCAAGCACTATTATTGTTGATTATATCTGGGGTACCAGCTAAGTTGGGTCACTCAGAGAGCTTGGGAGTTTTAAAGATGAAATTACTAAGACTTAGTATTATACCTGACCAAAGAAAGGCAGAGGTATTTATTCCATTTCTACTTGATTGGAAATCAAATATCAACCTGCACTTGTTTCTGGATTTGAGTCTTGTTCATTTGCCTATTCAACAGGTATTTCCTGAACTCCTCCATGTGCCAGAGCTGGGGATACAATGTCAAATAAAAGAAACAAAGTTTACAGCCCAGAAGAGAGGTCAGATAAAGAAACAACTATCTTCTATGGAGTCCCTCCCGTTGGTCTGATAAGAGACAGGGAACTCTTGGAACACAGGGGAGCTACACCAACTTGAGCACAAGGATGCCAGGTAAGACTCTGTGGAAGAAGGAAGATTGAATACCAATTAAATAGGGGGGTGTTTGAGGCAGAGAAAACAGCATACATGAAGACACAAAGGCAAAAGTAAAATAGCCATTGGTTCCTCTGAATATCTGAAAATTCAGTAAACAGAGGACAGACTAACAGGTAAAGACAGACGAGGCCAACAGGTAGACGGAGCCAGGTAATGGAGAGTTCTGTTATAGGGGTTTGGATTTAATTTTGGAGGCAATGGGAGAATATTGAAGTGTTAGGCCGAGTGATGTGGTTGTATTTGTCTTTTATTTATTTTATTCTTTTTAAAAATTTTATTTATTTATTTGAAAGACAGAGATCACGAGTAGGCAGAGAGGCAGGCAGAGAGAGAGAGAGGAAGGGAAGCAGGCTCCTTGCTGAGCAAAGAGCCCGATGTGGGGCTTGATCCCAGGACCCTGGGATCATGACCTGAGCCGAAGGCAGAGGCTTTAACCCACTGAGCCACCCAGGTGCCCCTGTATTTGTCTTTTAAAAGCTCACTCTGGGGGCTTCTGGGTGGCTCAGTCAGTTAAGCATCCAGTTCTTGATTTTGGCTCAGGTCATGATCTTAGGGTCATGAGATCAAGACCCATGTCTGGCTCTGTGCTCAGTGGGGATCCTGCTTGAGATTCTTTCCCTCCCTCTGTCCCTCACCCCTCACCCCTGCTCTCTCTCTAAAAGAAATAAATAAATCTTTAAAATAAAAGATGACTCTGATTGAAGCAAAGAGAATGTCCTTGAAGGGGCAAAACTGGAAACAAGAACAGTGAGACCACGAGCTGTTAGATGCAGGCAGCAGAGATGGAGAAAAGTGGTCCAGGTAAAGGTAGAACCTACAGACTTGGCATTTGAAGAAATGCAGGGTCAGGGAGAGGGAAGAGTTAAGACTTCCAGATTTCTCATGCAGACAACTGGGTAGTGGTGGTGGTAGATGGGAAGTATTCAGAGGCAGAAGTTGCCTTTCGTGGCAAAAGCAAAAATTACCTCTGGCTTTTCTAGATGTCCTCTTTCCTAGGCTATGAAATCAAATACCAATCTTTGTGTTACATTTTATGCCAAATAGTATTTAAGATTGACATAAGTGACCTGCAAGTATAAAAGATGTGATTCAATTGGTAAAGATTGGCACTTTGGAACATCTTTTAAATTTCTACTCAAATATCACTTCCCAATGCAAGACTAAGGTGGATAAAGCTTAGCCCTCAAAATATCAATTTATAAGATGCTTAACATGGTCACTGTCCATGGTTTTTTCTCTTATTTTTAAAAAATCAGCGTAATACATAGTCATAGTTTTAAAGTGGTATGGTACTAAATGATGCCAAGTGGGAAGCAATCACCTTCCTCCCCAGCTTCCGCTCCCTAGAAATAACCACTTTCAACTCTTTTGCTATTTCATCTGTTTACTTCCACATTTCTAAATAATGTACTTATGCTAGTACTTCTTGTTTAGTCAAAGTTTGAATAAGGGGCACCTGGGTGGCTCCATCAGTTAAGCCTCTGCTTTTGGCTCAGGTCATGACCCCAGGGTCCTGGGATGAGCCCTGCATCCAGCTCCCTGCTCAGTGGAGAGCCTGCTTCTCCCTCTCCCTCTGCCCCCCTGCTCCCGTGCTCACTTGCGCTCTCTCTCTCCTCTTACGCTCTCTCTCTCAAATAAATAAATAAAATCCTTTAAAAAAAATAAAGTGTTTGAATAAGTAGTGCATTCATACAGTTCGAGAACAAAACACCAAAGGATATACAGTAACGAGCACCTCTCCTACCCCTTTCTTCCATCCTTGTAGTCCTACCTAACTCCGCTTCTCCTCAGGTGACCACTGTCAATAGTTTTCTGTGCATGTCAATATATAAGAAAAGAGCAAGATGTGTTTCAAGGTATATTCACTTTCTCTGCCTTTTTCTTTTTTCCATACAAAAAGTGGTGCAGAATCCTCTATCAGTCATGATAAAGCAGGACATGTTGCAGTAATAAATAATCCAGGCGTCCAAGTGGCTTCTTTCTCATTCGTGTTCCATGGCCATCGTAGGTTATTTTACCTTGTCCTCACCCAGAACTGCAAACCAACTGGAGCACCATGCTTGCAAGGTCAAGGGCAGGAAAATGACAAATTGCTCACTGGCCCCTAAAGCCTTCCTCCCAGAGGCAACACATATCATTTCTGCTCCCATTCATTGACCAAAGCATGTCGTGTGGACCTGGCAGTTTAAGGGGGTAAGGAAGGGCACACTCACCACCACCCAGGAGTCAGAGCCAGACACGCTGCTGAAACAGCCCTGATGGTTCCCTCCTATATGTACTGTTCTGCCTATTGCTTTTTTCGGCTAAGAAATATTTCATGAATCATGCCACTTGAGTAAACACAGCATCTTTACTTTTTTTTTTTTTTTTTAGGCAGATGGACATTTGCCTTATTTCCAATATTTCCCTTACCAAAAAATGCTATAGTGAATATTTAGATGTTGTTTTGCACGTATGTAAGTGTATCTCTAGGATAAATTCCCATAAGTGGTACTGCTGGTTCAAAGAGTATACACCTTTGGGGGTGCCCAGGTGGCTCAGTGGGTTAAGCATCTGACTCTTGATATCAGCTCAGGTCATGATCTCAGGGTTTTGGGATCGAGCCCCATGTTGAGCCCTGCCTTGGGCTCTTGCTCAGCAGAGTTTGCTCCAGATTCTCTCTCTCCCTCTCACTCCCCCATTTTGTGCTCATTCTCTCTCTTTCTCTCTCTCAAATAAAATCTTGACGAACACATGCCTTTGTAATTTTGATAGGCATGGCCAAATTGTCCTCCACAATGGTCTAACCAATGTACAGTCTTCCCAGCAATGTGTGCCAGTGCCTACCTCCCCAAAGCCTTGCCAAGTGTGTGTATTACCACACTTTGGGGATTTCACCAGTCTGATAGGTCGAAATATTCTTATTTTATTTTTATATTGCATTTCTCCTTTTATGAGTGAGGTTTTCTGCTACTTCTTGATTTTTATAATTCATCTATCTTATAATAACAAAGGAGGATTTACTTCATTAATACTATCCCCATACCCCCCAAACATGCATGGCTTCCTCCCCTACCTCCTCTCTGTTCCATAGTTACGTCATGGTTTGGGGTCCATTTGGTAATCGGTTTGCCTTACTATAACACGTAAACATAATTAGCTATTGCTTCAAGAAGCTTATTATAATCAGATTTCCTCTCATGTACTCTCCCCATGCCTGCCCCCCACTATACCTGGACTTAATAATTGCTTTGTTATTGTTGTTTTTTAACTCATATATTTTTTCCCCTACTAATTTTTGAAGTGTTTCTCATTTGCTTCATTGGAACAAGTATGTTCTTATTGTTAGTTTTTCCCAAGTATGAAACATAATAGATAATTTATTGACTCCATTTTTTTCCTGGTGATTCCTTTCCCAAAGCCGTGTGTCTTTCACACCCTCCTGCCTGTTCTTGGATTCCATGTCCTCCTTTTTCTCGGATTACTTCTTATTTAAGTAGAGCACATCATTCGGTAACTCCCAGAAAGTTCTGTATTTCTCTCTTTAATACCTTTGTTCTAACCTCACATTTGCATATAGATTTAAAAAAATTTTTTTTAAAGTAATCTCTACACCCAACATGGGGCTCAAACTCATATCCTTGAGATTAAGAGTAACACATTCCACTGACTGAGCAAGCCAGGTACCACTAGTGTGACATTCTTCTTCTTCTTTTTTTTTTTAAGGTTTATTTATTTGACCTAGAGATGAAGAGTACAAGTAGGCAGACCAGCAGCCAGAGGGAGAGGGAGACGTAGTCTCTCTGCTGAGCAGAGAGCCCGATGTGGGGGCTCGATCCCAGGACCCTGGGATAATGACCTGAGCCAAAGGCAGGTGATTAACCGACTGAGCCACCCAGGTGCCCCACTAGTGTGACATTCTTTTTTTTTTTTTTTTTTAAAGATTTTTTTTTTTATTTGACAGACAGATCACAAGTAGGCAGAGAGGCAGGCAGAGAGAGAGAGAGGAGGAGGAGGCAGGCTCCCTGCTGAGCAGAGAGCCCGATGTGAGGCTCGATCCCAGGACCCTGGGATCATGACCTGAGCCGAAGGCAGAGGCTTTAACCACTGAGCCACCCAGGCGCCCTAGTGTGACATTCTTGAGTAAAGATCATTTTCCTTTGAAATTATGGAAACGTTGCTCTGTAGGTTATTAGTATCTAGTGATGTAAAGAAATATGATTCAGTTCTTAATTTGTTTGGTGAAGAGGCTTCTGTTAGTCCTCCAGCATCCGTTCTCCCCTTTTCCTTTGGTGAAATCATGTCTAACTTTCAGACTGGTCATTATACTTCCCAGACTTCCTTGTAGGGCTTTCTGGACAGGGGACCAGGTTCTGGCCAGTAGAGTGTGAATTGAAACTGTTTTATATTTCAGGTTGTAACCTAGGAAGAATCAGCCCACTTTCACTTTTCCCTCTTCCCCATGGTGGGGTGTAGATGTACATGATTGAGGGAGGTAAATAAATCTGAACTTGAACTCAGAACTGGAAGCGGGCTGTTGGAGATTCCTGAGCTGGCCGCCCAGCCCTCGACTCTCCTTCTGAGCAATGATGGGAGTTAGCAATTTATTTCTACCTGGAGTGTGCCACTCCATTTGTTATCTCTCTGTGTTAAAATGCCTTAGAGTCTCCCCTGATACATGGTTCCTCTCTATATGAACTGTTTTTCTCCCTCCACCCTGAAAATTTTGGGATTCTCTTTTTATAACCAAGGTCCTGAAATTTCATGATTATAACCCTGCCATGGGCCTTTCTAAATTCACTGGTACAGTTTCAATCAGCATTATTATGTTTCTCAGTTCTATGAAATTTTTTGTCTCATTGCTTCAAGAAGTAGTTTTTTTGCATCTTATCTGTAGTTTCTTTCTGAAACTTCTCTCACGTAGCATTTGTCATTCCTCACTTCTGTTTGCCTGCCCATGCCGACTCTCTGGATTTTATCTTTCAACTCCTCTTGGTGTTTTGTTTTGTTTCTGTGTTGTTTTCACCTTCTAAGAATTCTTTCTCGTTATTCTCTTTAACTCTTTGAAGGTATGAAGTACGGAGTGTTTTCCTTCAATTTGTTGTTGCTTTTACTTCATGTTCATTGTGTTGTCTCTCATGTTGGAGGCTTTTTCAGAAGTTTGCGGTGTGTTCATATTGAAGAGTGAGGCAGCTGTAGGTGAATTGGCAAGGCTCGGCCACAGAGGGTGGCCAAAGGACTTGGAGGCAAACAGGTTTTTTGGGGAGGCACTCCCAAATGTCAGTTTCCTGATAACTTTTCTCCAGAGCATATTAATTTCTCAAGAGGAAAGTTCCTGGTGGAGGCAGGGGGTGGGGCGGGAAACATACCTCACCCTCAAAGTTGGGGGAAGGAGGGAAATCATGCCTACACTGCAAACTAGCTTTTATTTGTAAAGGTGTTATTCACCCACTTTAGTGAGTCAAGGATTATAGCATATGCATGTTCTAACAAATGTGTGTTTATTCATTTAACTAATATTTATGAAAAGTCCTCTACTGTGTGTGTGTCTGTGTGTGTGAGAGAGAGAAAGAGAAGCAGAGAGAGAGAGAGAGAGAGAGAGAGAGTGGGGGAGAGAGAGAAAGAGATACTGGGAAGACAAAATTGAAGAAAACCACATTTCTGCTTTGGCTTGTACCAGATGTGATTGCAACGTCTGTCCGGGTAATGACTACTGTAATGAGGACAGCATAGAGGCACCAGGACAGCGCTAGGCAGGGAGTTCATTTTTATTTCATGGGGAAGGGGAAGGAGTCCGGTGGGGATGGACTCTATTCCTTTCTATTCACAAATACAGTTTCCTTTCCTGCTTGGCTCCACCCCCAAAACAGATCTACCAATGATATAGTCTAATGTGCTTTGATAAAACCTTTGATGTGCCAATATCCTGAGAAATGGGAGACTGTTAGTCATTCATATCTTGGTATTAATTACTTTACTCAGGTAATCACTTACACTGAACTAAGCTATGGAATGTCAAAGGGTAAGAAATAAAGATCTCTAGATGCCAACTGAAGAGAAAGCTCAATGTATCCGCTTGCCCAGAAAGAATTATGTCACCTAGGTCTGAGTTTAGTGGGTCTCAGAGCATAATGGGCTGGACCGAGGGGCCTCTAAGTGGCTCAGTCAGTTAAGCATCTGACTCTTGATTTTAGCCCAGGTCATGACCTCAGGGTCTTAAGTTCAAGTACCACTTTGGGGTCCACACTGGGTGTGGAGCCTATTTAAAAAAAGAAAGCCTCGGGGCACCTGGGTGGCTCAGTGGGTTAAGCCTCTGCCTTCAGCTTAGGTCAGGATCTCAGGGTCCTGGGATCGAGCCCCGCATCGGGCTCTCTGCTCTGCAGGGAGCCTGCTTCCCCCTCTTTCTCTGCCTGCCTCTCTGCCTACTTGTGATCTCTCCCTCTCTCAGTCAAATAAATAAATAAAATCCTAAAAAAAAAAAAAAAAAAAGACAGCCTAGAGATAGAGCAAAAAAGGAGCAAGAAACAACCAGAACAGTCTTCTGAGCTCAAGTCTCTGGGTGGTGCACAAGGGGGCTTGTAAAGGGTCACTTTCCTTCCAGGCACCGCATCACTGAGTCTGGGAAGCTTGGATTCAGATAGGTTTAGGAGGGCTTCTGTACGATCATGGAGGGCCCAGAACAGGATTCTGCAGGCAGGATTGTTTGAAGATGACTGAAAGTTAGCAGAGCTTTGTTGGTGGTTTGTTTTGTTTTTAAACAGGCCCCAGGTATTTACAGAAGTTGTGCAGTGGGCAAAGTCATTTGGCAGGCAGGTGGAGGTTTTCCAGGTGGGACATTCCTGTAGAGCATTAAGGGGGTCTGGAATAAAGGAGGCAGCCTCTGGCAGCACGAGAAGGATGTAGGAAAGGGAAGCATGTCTGTTTGGAAGAGGAACTTAATAAACCTTTGCTACCTTATCTAGATTTTTAGGGTTACCCCCTCCCCCACTTCTAAAAATCATCTTTGAGTAGTCTTGGCTCCCCTCCATGCAGTAAAGAGTAAGTTAAAAATTTGAGGGGCTCCTCGGTGGCTTAGTCGGTTAAGAGGGTCAGTGTCTGCCTTTGGCTCAGGTCAGGATCTCAGGGTCCTGGGACCCAGCCCCAGTTCAGTCTCCCTGCTCAGTGGGGAGTCTGCTTCCCCTCTCCCTCTCCTCCTCCCCTGCTCCTGCTTTCTCTCTCTCAAATAAATAAATAAAATCTTTTTAGAAAAGGTTGATTACCATTTAGATGTAGCAAAAGGAACTCACCAAGTCCTTTGGACAGGGTTATCCATTCAGACACTCTCTTTCTCTCTATATGGTCTCTTTGTGTTGCCTTTCTCCATCTTCCTTTTCCACATTCTCTCTCCTACTTATTATGAGGTTTTAATTCCCGTGTGCCCCCTCGCCCAGGACCCACTGTGGACATTTCCTGAGCTGTACTTTTCCTCTCTTACTATAGGATCCTGATCCTTCACCTCTCTCACCTTTGAACTTCAGGGAATTGTATAAAATGTGGAATAGAGCAGTGATGAATCTTCCTATATAAAGATCTTCCTATATAAAGATCTCTGATAACTTAGTAGAGAAAACTGAATATACTAGCAAAAACAGGAGCACAGAGTATGAAAAGATAATTTGTACACCCAGAAATACAAATGACCAATAAACATGAAGAAATGTTTAGGATCAGAGGTAGTTCAAACACTGCAAGAGGTTCGGTTTCTTGTCTAGTAGTTGACATGATGTTAGATGTATACAGTAGGCTAATACCCAACATTCATGAAGATCGGGGAAGGGGCCCCATCATACTCGACAGATAGGAATATAGGAGTGGCATAATTTCCCAAGACAATAAATTGGCTTTATTTCACTTCTATCAAAACATCTTAAAGGTAGGCAAAGAGAGATAGTAGTATATTACACATATGTTTAATGATGTACATAAACAACAAATTAGTATCAGTATATAATGTTTAAACGTGAGTAACAGCCAAAGTGCCCAAAAATAGGTAAATTATGTAGTTGTATATTGTATAACCATTAAAATAATGTTATGGAAAATGATATGAAAATAGCCAAGATATATTAAATGAAAAGGTTTACAATTGTGTATACAACATAGGTCTGTATTGTTAATTGACAAAACTAAAACAATTTAGTGATGACTTTGATGTCCTTTATTCAGGGGAAAACAGTTCAGGGGTTGGGGGAGCGCAGCATCTCTCAAGCAGTAGGGCTCTGTCCTGAGGGATCTAAGCCAAGAGCAAGTTTCCTAGAACATTTGAAGAGGCAACGTGGAAATAGGGCATGATGGGAGACTGAGGATTTCCTTGTAAGGCTAGTAGGTCCTGTTTACCAGGGGAAGGTAAGCTAGCTAGAGTTTAGTCGGAGGCTTGTGATTGGCATATATTGGGTTTCTTTGATAGGTGTTTCTGTAAGTGCAGGCTGATTTGGGTTTACATTTGTGATGGGGGCTAGGCCACCATTTTGTGGGTTCCGATATGCAAATTGACTTTATCAGTATATACACATACACACATACCTGCATGTTAATGGAAAAATAACCAAAAGATTGAAAACAAAATTATTCGAAATATTAACAGTAGGGGCGCCTGGGTGGCTCAGTGGGTTAAAACCTCTGCCTTCCGCTCGGGTCATGATCTCGGGGTCCTGGGATCGAGCCGCGTTGGGCTCTCTGTTCAGCGGGGATCCTGCTTCTCCTCCCCACCCCCCCACCCACCTGCCTCTCTGCCTACTGGTGATCTCTCTCTGTCAGATAAATAAATAAAATCTTAAAGAAAAGAAAAAGAAGAAATGATCTTTAAAAAAATATTAACTGGGGCGCCTAGGTGGCTCAGTGGGTTGAGCCGCTGCCTTCGGCTCGGGTCGTGATCTCGGGGTCCTGGGATCGAGTCCCGCATTGGGCTCTCTGCTCATCGGGGAGCCTGCTTCCCTCTCTCTCTCTGCCTGCCTCTCTGTCTACTTGTGATCTCTGTCTGTCAAATAAATAAATAAATAAATCTTTAAAAAAAATAAAAATAAAAATAAAAAAATATTAACTGTAGCAATGTTTAGATGATAGAAGCTTTTAAAATTTAATAATCTCTTTTAACTTTTCTATAATGAATATGCATTATGTCCATAGCAAATGAACAACAATAAAATATTTTCAAGCTGACTTAGAATTCAAATTTCCCAGTTCAGGGGCGCCTGGGTGGTTTGGTCAGTTAAGCGTCTGCCTTCGGCTCATGTCATGATCCTAGGGTCATGGGATGGAGTCCCTCATCAGGCTCCCTGCTCAGTGGGGAGCCTGCTTCTCCCTCTGCCTGTTGCTCCCCCTGCTTGTGCTCTCTTTCTCTGACAAACACATAAATAAAAATCTTAAAAAAAAAAAAAATTAAAAAAAATTTCCCTGGGGACGCCTGGGTGGCTCAGTTGGTTAAGCAGCTGCCTTCGGCTCAGGTCATGATCCCAGCGTCCTGGGATCGAGTCCCGCATCGGGCTCCTTGCTCATCGGGGAGCCTGCTTCTCCCTCTGCCTCTGCCTGCCATTCTGTCTGCCTGTGCTTGCTCTCTCTCCCTCTCTCTCTGACAAATAAATAAATAAAATCTTTAAAAAAAAAAAAAATTTCCCTGAGTTCATCTTGGGTGAAGAGTGAAGCAATTATAAATGGAAGGAACTTTAAACGTTGCCCATTCAGAAATCATTTACAGTTGAAGAGAGGTCCCCAGACCTTAACACAAAGGAAGGAACAAATATATTATCTTTTTTCTGGTTTCGTAAGATACAGAATCGCTATTCCCCAAAGGCAGAAGATACAGAATCACTCTTCTTAGAAGATGGTTGAGAATTCCCAATCCTGTTTGAAGGACATCAGGAGATTTCTGAGCCTTTGCCATTTTAGATCATACTGTATGGTCGGCTGCCTTCTCGTAGAGCCGGTAAGGATACAGGGCTGATGGTCAGTTGATTTCTTGGAAGACAGTTTGGATGAATTTCCAGAGGCAGAACTATAATTTGCATGGAGAATTAACAAGGAGAGAGCTTGGCAGAGATGGAACAGGTCCCCGCAGAAGGGTAGAGGTAGGGGGTCTTAGCACATGAGATCTCAGAGCAGAGCCTGAGTGACTGTTCAAGGCAACTGCATGAAGATTCTAGCCCTTTGTGGATCAAATGCCCTGAGGCTATTTTTGGTAATGTCTAGATTCTGTGCTTCTATTTGTCAGTGCCCACCTCCTAAATAACACCAACACAACCAATTGAAAAGAGAACGCTGAGGGACACTTGGCTGGCTCACTCCCTGGAGCATGTGACTGTTGATCTCAGGGTCGTGAGTTCAAGCTGCACCTTGGGTATAGAAATTACTTGATTAAACAAATAAATAACTAAATAAACTTTAAAATATACAAGAAAAGAAAAGATAACACTGAATTTATTGCTGACCGTGGTTAAGGGAGAATCGTAACAGCACAGAACTTTGGTAGTGGCTGGTAGGAGGAAGGCACGGTCGAAATTGATTTAAGATTGGGAATTTGGCTTCTGGTGGGTTCGTTGTAGGAGCTGTGATTTGGATCAGGTAGAGATTAGGATACAACCATCCAGAATTGGTGAGGATTTTGAGGTGAGGGATTCAAGGAATCTTAAGGTACAAAGTGTCCGTTGATGGTTTCCACTGACCAGTTGATGGGTCTCTCAGGAAGCTTCTGTCCTGGCTACAATTTAGCCATTTGTCTGAGCAGAGTCTTCCCGATAATAGACATGTAAAGACATGTAGACTATATAGGGAGCAGGCACTTTCAGCCCTCAGATCCCAAGTTCTGTGTGGGGAGATGATTTCCACTCTCAGATTTAGTGTTGAGAATAAGAGAAAAGTGCTCATTTTTTACATTTTCACTCACCTTGCTTTCCCAAGTTGGTTGCTTTACTGGAAAGAGTATACGTTAACGACAGTAAGTTTCCCTGCCGTTTAGATTTCTCATCTTAGGTGAGCTCTTCTTATACAAATCAGCCCTGTGTCATTTTTCATATTGACCACTTACTGGATGCTGTGTGATTGGCCAGTCCCAAGCGCTTTATGTAAACCATTCAATCAACAAATTAATTCCTTAAGTACGTACCATGAGTCAGGCTCTGTGCTAAGCATTTTGCATTCACTCATTCAACAGCCTTTCAATGAATACCTATTTGGTCAAGCAAAGTGCCGGGTGCCTAATGAGCCATTGTGAACAGGAGACAGTTCCTGTTCTCAGGTAGTTTATGTACCATGGATCTAATCTGCAAAGAAATCCTAAGGGATATGTTGCACCAGCGCTCTTTATGGAGGTGGGGACAGGGATCCAGAGAGCTCAAGGGACTTGACCCCATCTTCCTGGTAGCAAGCGGTGAGTGTGCAGGTGTCCTGGCCAGTCTGACTCTGAAGATCCCGCCCTTAGCTTCTGGTGTTTGTCTCTTTGCCCTGGGCCTGGTCACTCTGTTGGGTTTGTGCTCAGGCCGCAGTCTCCCGAGCTGTGGAGCTGAGAGCCCAAACTTCCCCCCAGTGCCCTTCCTGGTCTTCTACACGTGGCTCTGAAAACCGTGCTCCCTGGTTAGCCTCCTGCCCACTGCGGGATTAAATGCGGCAGCTGGGCACTCTTGCCTGGGGCTGAAAGTAGTCAGCAGCCACCTTTTTCCTCAAGAAGTCGATCAGTTGTCTCTCCTCCCGTCTGCCAGGAGAATGCAGGGTCCTGCTCTTCTCCTGAGACATGCCCAAGTTGATTCAGCAGTGGTGGAGAGACAGATTCAAAAGTAGAAATGATTCAGGGCCACAGTTCAGGTTTTATTACGTCCCACTGCAAGGTTTTGGAAAGGCTGCCATTGTGCTCATCAAGACCAGGGAATACATGAATACTTCTAGGACCTAAACTGCTGTGAATTGAGGTTATCCAAGATACACGCCTGACATCCAGGTTTGTGCTCTGGCAGTATATTCAAGTGAAAAATACTGGGAAAGGGAAGACTTTTCATTTGAAAGGATTGGCTATCTCTCATATTTCCGAAACAGTTTGTAGAAATATAATGGATGGACTTTATTTTGAAATTTCGAATATTTGCAAAACACAATGAGGGATAAAAACAGAGCATTAAGGATTTGAGAATTGACAAATGCTTCTGTCCTGTCCTGTCTGGAAGTCTAGAACACATCCCCACGTCTTTTGTGGAAGCAGGGACGTGAGTGGTGACGCCAGCATTTTGGCCATATTAGCACTAAGTCCAGGACTGTGCAGGAAGCCCACACCCCAACCTTTGCTCTCCCCGTTTGAGCAATGTATCCTTGGGCAGCTTTCCAGATCTGCACTCAGAGCTTTTGTCTAGCCCAGCGTGAAAGAACTTTCAAAAGCCTAGACACTTTCTATTATACAAAGAGCAGCCATCATGATTGAAAACATAACTGAAATCCCATAGGGAAATTAGTCCCAGATGAAAACATACCTGGGATTAGAGAGCCTTATAAGAGGGAAACTCTTTACCCAAGGTTAGGATTGTTAAATGCTTAGTAGAGATCATGACATGAAAGGGTTTAATTCTTCTGAGCGTTCTTTCATTTTGTCTTTGGAGAAAAGCATTGTCATTGAACAGTGGCATTCATGAAGGTTCTGAGCTATCAGTAAGCACAGTCTACATTAAACCCTTCATCCCACAAATGGGAAAACTGGCAGCCAGGGAGGCTTGGTGGTTCCAGTAATGCCACACCACAAATTCATGTCAGAGCAGAGTCCAGAATCCAGACCTTCCCATTAGGCAGGGGTTTTTACATGCAGCTCATTTGGTCTTTGTCTGCCTTGTGTCCCTCCATGTTGGTGATGTTGCGTGCCAGGAGCACCTTGGATTCCTGCCCTGGATTCCCTTAGATTATACATTTCCTCCAGGGTCAGTCCTGCTCACTTCCTTTTTTCTTGTCCCAGCTGTCTTCCTGCTCTTCCCTCTGCCACTCCAAACTGGGGTCCAGCCAGGCACGTGTGCGGCACACAATTTTTTAAAAATATTTTTTATTTGTTTATTTTGAGAGACAGAGAGACAGAGTGAAAGAAAGCATGAGAGGGGAGGTCAGAGGGAGAAGCAGATTCCCCATGGAGCTGGGAGCCCGAAGTGGGACTCCATCCCAGGGCTCTGGGATCATGACCTGAGCCGAAGGCAGTTGCTTAACCAACTGAGCCACCCAGGCGCCAAAGGCACACAATTTTGATTCTCCTTTTCTTCTACTTTCTCTTCTCTCCGCCGACCGGAAACCATTCCTCTTTTTTCTCAACAAACGAAACAAAACAAAACTCCCTCCCTACCCTCTCTGTGAGTAGGCTCAGTAACTCTCTACGTTGCTAAATCTTCTTCTATGAGAACCTCACCCTCCTTTGGTACAGAGGGCAAAGTTTGGCAACTGAAGGGAGAATGCAGTGAGAATGTATTCATTAGAAGGGGTGTAGGCTGTAAAGGACCTCAAAGTTTTCCCCAAAGACTTTGCCGTGAGCAATGCCCACTCAAGCACCCGTTTTATGACGAAGAAGTTAGTTTTACTGTGGATAGTTTAAAGTGTTTGTTCATCCTGTCATTCATTTCACTAATAAAACATATTCATTGTGCTCCTACTATGTGCAGGGCCTGCATGCTGGAAATACAGTGGCTCAAGGGCACACATCATCCTTGCACCCATAATCCTTATGGTTTACGTGGAAAACAGATACTAAATAAATTACAGTAGGTGTGGTGAGTGACCCTTCTGCGAGGGGATGTGTGAGGGTTCCCGGGACAGAGCAGGAGGACCTCAGTGTAAGCCTCTGCAAAGCCCTTCTAGAAGGAATGCTAGAAGGATGTGCGGAACCTGGTGAGATGGAAAGAGGAGGTGGTGGGTGAAGTCTTAGCAGGAGACTGAGTGAGGCTCATCTGAGGAACTGAGAAGGGTCTGTGAGTCTGAAAGACAGATTAGGAGTGGGAGAATGCTCACTCCCAGGCGAAGGGAAGAGGTAAGCTCGTTCCAACCAAGGACAGCCTTGTACTCCATGCCAAAAAGTTTGGGTTTCCTCCCAAGAGTAGGGGGATACCACTGCAGTTGTTTTTTTTTTTAAGATTTTTATTTATTTATTTGTCAGAGAGAGAGAGAGCACAAGCAGGCAGAGTGGCAGGCAGAGGCAGAGAGAGAGAGAGAGAGAAGCAGGCTCCCGGGTGAGCAGAGAGCCCGATGTGGGACTTGATCCCAGGATCCTGGGATCATGACCTGAGCCGAAGGCAGTGGCTTAACCGGCTGAGCCACCCAGGCATCCCCCACTGTAGTTTTTTAAGCTAGGGAGAGACACCGTGAAATTTGTCTTTTTGACCAATAATTATGGTTGCGATTGGAGAGAAGGATGAGGGACAACTGGAGATAAGAAGTAGGGCTATCTATCATAACTCCAGAAAAATGATGCCCTTGTCTGGGGTAGAGGCAGAAAGCCCTGGGTAGATTTGAAATAGGTATAAATGGTAAACCCCACATGTGTTTGGTGTATGATGAGTGTGCATGTAGGTTAGGGAAGGGGGAAGGATTGAGAATGATGGTGTCTGGCTCAGGCATCTGCTGGGTTGTGAGAAAAAGACGGTGAGCTTGTTGGAATCACATTGGATTAACCTATATCCGTACAGGAGGGGGAACAGGGAGGAACTAACCAGTGCAGAGGAGGCCAGATCTCGCCTGCATTTACTTATTTGTGGAATTTGGACAGCATTTACTTATATATTTAGTTTTTTAAAAATGTGATCATCAATGTTACATTTTATACATAATAATATCTAGCTGTCTTCTTAGTTTTTAAATTATTTTAGGACATACATATTTGGATATTATCCCCTAATTAGCACATATAAAGCTCTCATTCTTTTTTGTATTTTATTGGTATAGAAGGCACATATAGAAAAGCATGTCTAATGAAAGTATATATACAGCTCGTTGACTTTGCACAAAGATAACTTTACAACTGTGTAACCACCACCCGATCACAGAATGCTACCAGATCCCCCCAAAACTCCCTCATGCACCTTCCAGTCACTACCCACAGTCCTGGCTGACCCTAGATTAATTTGTCCTGTTTTAAAAATTTATATGCATGGAACCATACAGTATGTAATCTCTTGTGTTGACTCATCCTTTTAAATGACTATGTGTTACTCCAGTGTATGAATGTACCATAATTTATTTAACCAATCCCCTCCAGTTGGTATTTCGGTTGTATCCATCATTTCTTATCACAGACAATGCGGCAATAAAGTCTTCATAAATAACCTCAAAATAGTACCAGTATATCAGCGATGTTTTCTAGCTGCAAGTAACTTAAGTACCAACTAAAAGCTGCCTGAGCAGTAAGGACATTCATTATCTCACTTGGAAGTCTAGAAGCAAGTGGGCCCAGCCCTGATTAAGGTAATGGCCCAAAGCTCTTACCGAGGCTTTTCTTCCCTCCTTTCTCCTGGGCAGTCCACGGGGTGCTGTCTTTATCCTCTGCGCTGGCTCCCCTCACGGGCCCAAGGTCAGTGCCTTTTGTATTTCTCACCTTGTGAAATTTCTGTTCCTATATATTTTGCCCATTTTTCTATCAGGTGTTGTTTGTTTTCTTAAAATTTAATTCTTTAAACCGTTTCCTTTTTGACTTCTTTATCTTTTCAGCATTTGTAGGCTCTCTCGTCATTCCCTTGTCATTTGGTCACATCTCTTACACTTTAAACTCACTCTTTGTTTTAATCAGATCAGTGCTTATTTTAACAGTTCCCATGCATTTTAATGTCCTTAATTTACTGGGACTCTTAGTTTCCCCTCACTGCAGAGATGTCTCTCTTTGCTGTCTTCCTTTAATGTCCTGAGTTCTGAGTTCTTGGCATTTTTTTTAAGGTGCCAAGCAAAGAGTATCTGCCTGGGCAGATATCTTGCTACCCGAAGTGGAAATTGTATGTGTAGAGTATAATGTTATAACCAAATAGCCCAAAAAGTTTGTTTCATGCATGCTTACTAATTTGGAATCAGTTAAAATATATAGAAGTCATCAGGACACAAAAAATACATTTTCGTGTTTGGAAAATAGGACTTTTTCTATAGTCAAAACACTAAAAATGTTTTAGCTATCTACAATCATATTTATATGAAGATTTTTGTCTCAACGTTTTATTATGAAAATATTCAAACATTCAGAAAGGTTGAAAGAATTATACAAATACCTGGGCACCTGGGTGGCTCCATCGGGTTAAGCATCCAACTCTTATCTCAGCTCCAATCTTGACCTCAGGGTCGTGAATTCGAACCTACTTAAAAAACAAAAGAAAACAAACAAACAAAAGCTCACAAAGAACGCCCATTTACCCACAGACTAGATGCTGTAGTTGATAGCATTTTGCTAAAGCTCCTTTATCACATATCTATCCACTTAGCCTATTATCACTTTATATTATTTTTTTAAAGGACTTTAAAGTTGGCAGACCTCAGTATCTCATCCCTAAATACATCCACAGTTACATCACTAACTAGAATTCAAGGTTTGTTTACGGATTTTTTTTTTTTTTTTAGGTAAAAATGCTATGCAGTGAAATGCACAGATCTTAAGAGTACTAGTAGATAAGTTTTGAATGTCAGTGTTTTCATTTCCTGATAACACCATCAATTCTCAATGTTTTGAATTATTTCCTACCGAGATACCCACATCAGTCCAAGCACTCAAAGATCAGTGTCACCTTTGCCAGTTTCTTTGCATAGGTTACCCTTCCTCAGGCACCAGAGCCAAGTCTGTGTGTCTCAGCTGATTCTCTCTCAGGCTTGGCCCTCTCCCTTTCCCAGGCTCTGTGTGTTCCTTTACCCCCACCCCGGGGGGCGGGGGGGGGGGCTGGAAGGTCTGATGTGGTACGCAGTGAAGAACAGATATTGCTAGTCCCAAGGGCAGTGGGATGGGGTTTACGGGTGGAGAACAGAGCCAGCCTACAGTAATGGTATCCAGGAGAGAAGGAGTGCATAAGTATGGGTTCTGGATCCTTGAAGCATTGGATATTTGGGGCAGAGAGATAGGAGGCAGAATTACCAGGACTAAGGAAAAGGAGAAGGAAAGGAAGGAAAATTGGTAGCAGCTCCCCTGTGCAATGGTTAGAGGAGCAGACAGAGGCTCAGACCACTTATGTCCGTGTCCCTGTTCAGGCACTCATGAGCTATACCTTTTTTTTTTTTTTACTGAATCTCTGTGCCTCAATTCCCTCATCTGTAAAATGGGGAGGATAACAGTATTTACCCCATTTTATTCTTGTGAGAAACATGAATTCATATAAATAAGAGTGAATCTCTTTTTTCCTGGTTGATGTGTGGCAAAGGTTTACGGAATGGATGGATGGGTGGTTGATTGGTTTAGCTTTGGGGCCAGTCTTAGACATTTACAATTTATTTACAGGGAAGATCTCTTGCTTTTCTCTCTCAAACCACCCCCCCACTTCTTCATGCCCCCACCCCCATCCTCCCCACTTTCTCATCTGCCTGCTGTGGCAGAAATATTATTTTAATATGAAATTGAATCACTTACTTTGCAAAAGAAGAGTGTTTAAATTGGAGATGCCTGGGAGAGTTACTGTATCAGAGTAAGAAGATTTCCTTTACAGTGCAGGTATGATCTCTGATCTTTTCTGTTTTGTATCAAAACAAAAGGAAGGATAGAGAAGACTGGAAACTAAAGGTGAGAGTATAAAGCCCCTAGGATACACAGAAGGAATAGATGAGTAAGCCCAAAACAGATTTTGCTGAGTGTCAGCTTTTTAAAGCAAGCAGTATTTTTATATATGGAGCATCCTATTTTTGCAATACAAAAATATTCCATACAATAACTAAGAAATTTAAAAAACCAGGAAAGTGGGTTCAGAACAAACAGTAGACCTAAGATTCTGCTTTTTTTTTTAAATTTTATTTTTTATAAACATATAATATCTTTTTATCCCCAGGGGTACAGGTCTGTGAATCGCCAGGTTTACACACTTCACAGCACTCACCATAGCACATACCCTCCCCAATGTCCATAATCCCAACAAACAAACAAACAAACAAACAAACAAAACTTGGAATAGGGGCACCTAGGTGGTGCCATCAGTTAAGCATCCAAGACTTGGTTTCCACTCAGGTCCTGATCTCAGGGTCATGAGATAGAGCCCTGCATTGGACTCCGTGCTCAGTGGGGAGTCTGCTTGAGATTCTCTCTCTCCTTCTGCCTCTATCCCTCCTGCTCATGCCCTCTCTTTCTGTCTCTAAAATAGATAGAAGCTTAGTTTCACATTGTTAGCCAGCCCTCACTTCTAGGAGATTTTTGTGGGAGATCTGTTTTCAAGTAGGGGATGAGGGGACAGTACTATCTTTGTGTTGGGTCCCCCAATAATGGGTCCATGGTCAAAGGAGTGAGACTGATACAAAGCGAACGTCAAGCACAGCTTTACTTCGTGCTAAGCATCAAGAATCAAACCCACTGCCAAACAGACCGGTCGGAACCGCCCCTTACAGAGAGGGCGACCCCTCCCTGCCTCCCAGACTAACTTTTATAGAGCAAAGGCCATGTGGTTGGGCCTGGCCACACACAGGTGGCCAATGAGATTGCAACACACAGAGAAAGCTGCACAGTCATGCTAGGTTACACATAAGTGACCAATTGAATTACAATTTACCCTATAGTAGACATTTGAACTAGCCTATCACCTTGGTCAGAATGGGCACCCAAAAGGCGGGGCCAACACTCCTTGGTAGCTAGGGAGACAGTATGCGCGCTCTACTGATTGGATGTCTCCACCTGACCCGACTCATCCGCGCATTCTCGCTGTGATCTCCACCTGACCTGACCCACCCTTGTATTTGGGCTTTGTTACCTGGGACTGGTTTCCCGGACTTGCTTTTAAGCAAGTTCCCCTGGGGGCAGGGTCAATGTAAGTTTTACTGCTTAAACAACAAAATGGCTGTTCCACCGAGGGTGGGCTGCTCTGGCTGAATAGACCCTTAGATTTGAAAATGCTGGTTGGAGCGCCGGGGTGGCTCAGTCCGTTAAGCATCTGCCCTCGGCTCAGGTGATGATCCCAGAGTCCTGGGATCGAGCCGGATGTTGGACTCCCTGCTCAGCAGGAAGCCTGCTTTCTCCCTCTCCCTCTGCTCCTTCCCCCTGGGCTCGTGTTCTCTCTCTCTCGTTCACTCTCTCTCAAATGAATAAATAAAATCTTAAAAATTTAAAAATTAAATAAGTAAAAGTGCTCGTCAGTCTGGACTGTGGGCTCAACGCTGTCGGTTTGGAACGCCCTCGGGTGGAAAGTCAAGCTCAGAGTCATGCCATTATCGATCTTGCCTTTATTTCCTGACTACTGCTGTGTACACAGAGCTTCACCTTTTACACCCTCTTTCCCAACAGTCCTCAAAGTGTTTTTGCAGATTGATCTGTTAGCATAAACTCAATTATCAGTTTACTCTGATCACAATCACCGTAACAGCTGCTATAAAATTTACTTTTACAGTTGACATTAGTGTAATCTGGCTCGTCGTGGCTCACAAGTGCTTTCTTGCATCTGCGAGAAGCTCAGCGGAGGCGGCATTCAGAGGGGGGTCAGCATGTTCTCTGAAAAAAGGCCAGCGCCATATGGGAACTATACTCTGAACTGCCTTTTAAAAAACGCACTCTGAGCTCCTTCCAGACCCCTTCCCATTCACACCAGCTCAGGGCCCCACCCACCGTCTCATCGGAAAAGGCACAACCTCCAGTATTTTGGAGACTTGCAACAAACAAAATGCAGGCTCGGGGACATGAAATGCTGTAGGCTCTCTGCCCTTGCAACTTCATTTTAGGAGAAAGACGGAGCTCAGTTACTCTGGAGCCTTTCAAAGCAGGGAGATCATTTCAAGGTAGGCATGGTTTGTCCTTTAAACAGCTGTTCCCTTCCCTGCAAATTTCAAGCAGGGGATGCATTGAATTAGTATTTCACCTAAAGCTGAGGAATAAGATTCTTTGAGCAAATATCTTTTGAGTCCCCACTCTGGGCAGGCCTGCCCGCTAATGGCAGCTCACACTGTGTGTTGACCTTAGAGGTGGGGAGAGGCAGAACAGTGTGGACCTGAATATTACAACAGTCTGACCAGCGTGTTGATTTTGACCCTGGAACTGAGCAGGGACTTCGGGGGCGGTGGTGGGGGTGGGGGACGCTTTTGCCGGGGCCATCAAGAATAAACAGGACTTTGGGGGCAACTGGGTGCCTAAGTCAGTGAAGTGTCCAGCTCTTGATTTCGGCCCAGGTCATGATCTCACAGTTTGTCAGCTCCCCCCGAGGCAGGGAGCCTGCTTAACATTCTCTCTATCCCCTTCCCCCTACCTTAAAAAAAAAAAAATGGACTTTGATCCCTCAGAATGGAGAAGACTACATTCCAGTTACTACTACTCTGTACTAAAACTTAAACTAAAACTGTCCTAAAACTTAACCGTTTCATGAAGCTCACAGATTCTGTGGGTCACGAATTTAGCCTGAGTAGAAGGGGGACAGTTTGTCTCTGCACCACACTATCTGGCTTCTCAACTAGGAAGACTTGGGGGGTGGGGGTGATCCCACAACTGGGAGCTGGAATTATCTGGAAGCATCTCCCCTCACATGTCTGGCCATTGACACTGACTAGTGGATGTGACCTCCGCTGGGCTGTCAGCTGAAGTGCCTAACTGAGGCCTCTCCCTGTGGCCTGGTCTTCTGCACAGCATGGCAGCCTCAGGATGGCGGCGTTCTTAACTTGTCAGCTCAAGGATCCTAAATTGAGTGTTCCCGGGCGATGAGGCAGGAGCTACAAGGTATTTTCTGACTAACTTCTTTCTTTGGGAGTCACATGGTATTGCTTCCACCAAATTCTATTGGCTACAACAGGGACCCTAGTGGGCCTTGCTCAGATTCTGCAAGAGGCGACATAGACTCTGACCTCTTATAGGAAGACAAATGGCCAGTGGGAAAAAAATGTCACGGCTATGCCAAAAAAGCATGAGAGCACATAGGGTGTTTGCAGGGGGTGGTCTGGTGCTGCTGGAATATTGAGTGTGGGGTAGAAAGTGGCAGACAGCAGGCCCATAAATGTAGACTGGGGCCATTGTGTGAAAAATCTTCCCTGCCTTTGTGGCAGGCACCCTATCTTAAGCCATATGTCACGGAAGAAATAAAACTGTTTTTTTTACAAGTCAGTCCACTTTCTCATTTGAGAAGTTACATCAGGGTGTGAGAAAATCTGCGTCCGGGGTAAAATTCTGCCATCCTGCCTGGTCTGAGCTCAGTCCTCCTTCTTCCTTACTTTGGGGCATTTGCAATGGGAGGGAGCTGGTTCTCTGCTCATTTCTGTCCAAGCTGGCGTCTGCCCAGATGTGCCTACACCCATTTTGTCCTGGATTGGTGACGCAGGCAGGGTCCCACTGTGTTGTCCCTTACTGTAGGGCTCCTTGAGGTCCACTCTATTCCAGCTAAAACTGTGCCCTTCACTGGGACACAGGGAAAATGTGGCTGCTCTCCTGCCCTTTTCTGGGGATGCAGGAATTCTGTGAGTTTGTCTGGGTTCTCTTCAGTCTACTTACTTTGTTTCATTCCTGAGCTGAAACATTTCTAAGACTGGAGACCTTGGGGACCTCCACTTGGGCTGTGACAATCAGACCCTTCCCCTCTAGAACCTCTAAATCTGGCAGCACCCCCTCACTCTCTTTTGCTCTGAAAACTAGGTTCCCTTCCCTGCAGCGTAGAAGCTGCATTGAAGTACGCTTTTATTTTATTTTATTTTTTGAAAAAATTTTATGTATTCATTTGAGAGAGAGGAGAGAGAGAGAAAGAGCACGAGTAGGGGAGAGGGGGCAGAGGGAAGGGGAGATGCAGGTTGCCCACTGAGCAGAAAGCTCTATGCTCAATGCCCATTCCCAGGACTCCGGGATCATGACCTGAGCCGAACGCAGACACTCAACTGACTGAGCCACCCAGGCGCCCTGATCTTCTTATATATTGAAACAATTATCATCACAAACCCAAGGGCAGACACAGAGCTGCACTCAGATCCCCCTTCAAGGAAGAGCCGGGTGCCCGGCTCTGAGAAGTGTGGCTGGTTGTCTGACAGCTTCCTGCCTCTCTCCTTTTCCGAATCTGGCTCAGCTTTTTTTTTTTTTTTTTTAAATACACATAGCATAAAATTTCCCATCAGTGATAGAACACTTAGAACAGCCCTAGGGACACTCATGATATTATGCAAACCACCAACCCTACTTAGTTCCAGAACATTCTCTTCACCACAAAAGGAAACCCCTTATTCATTAAGCAGTTGATCCCTCTTACCCCCTCTCCCCAACCCCAGCAAACTCCAAGCCCTGTGGATTTACCTAGTTTGGACATTTCATATAAAAGGAATACACGGCCTCTTGGGTCTGGTTTCTTTTACTTAGCATGTTTTCAAAGCTCATTCATTGGCTATTGTGAATAGCCATGAACATCTGTGTACAAGGTTTCCTTTAAACACCTGTTTTCAATTCTTTGAGGGTATATTAATTTGGGAATAGAATCGCTGGGTCATAGAGTTATTTATGCTTAACGTATTGGGAAACCACCAGACTGTTTTCTGCACTGGCTGTGTCATTCGACATTTCCACCAGCAATGTATAAGGGTTCCAACATTTCCACGTCTTCACCAGCCCTTACTATCTAGTGTCTTGGCTATGGCCACCCTGTGTGTGTGGAATGGTATTTCGTTATGGTTTTGTTTTGTTTTATTATTTTTTTTAGAGATTTTTATTTATTTATTTGAGGGAGAGTGAGAGAGATCATGAGCAGGGTGGAGAGGTAGAGGGAGAAGCAGACTCCCTGTTGAGCAAGGAGCCCTGTGTGGGAGTTAATCCCAGGACCCTGGGATCATGACTGGAGCCCAAGGCAGACATTTAACTGACTGAGCCACCCAGGCTCCCTCATTATGGTTTTGATGACAAACGATGAATCTGATGAATGATATTCACCATCTTTTCTTTGCACTGGCCATTTGCGTAGCTTTGGCTAAATGTCTATTCAAGTCCTTTGCCCGTTTTTAAAATTGGATTGTCTTTTTGTTATTGAGTTGTAGGAGTTCTTTATATAGTCAGTATACTTGCCTCAGCTTTTAAATTGAGATCCCTGCTTCTGGGGCATCCCCCTGACTAATGACTGGCTAGGACAGTGGTAGAAAGTTTTGGCTGTTTCTGTCCTATGCAGGTCTGCTTTTAAGGCAATCTTTGCTCCCAAAGATCCCTGTTGGACTGGTAGAAATTTGTCAGGTCTGCATCACAGTCACTGATGCCCAATCCTGCTCCCTCTCCTTTTTTCTTTTGCCAATGTTGCTCCCCAGGAAATCTTTTGCATACCTACCCATCTCAGCATCAGCCTTCCCTAAAACACAACCTGTGACAACTTGGCAGAAAAGTTGGCATTTATTTCGAAAGCAAAGTGTTGCTTAAAAGGGTTTGCAACATAGAATATGATGTGCTTTAAAAAAGGTTACTAACACCGTGTAGGCAAAAATGTAACAGAGAGCCTATTAGTCAGGGTTTCAAAATTGGGGTAAGAGGGGCGCCCAGGTGGCTCGGTGGGTTAAAGCCTCTGCCTTTGGCTTGGGTCACGATCCCAGGGTTCTGGGATCGAGCCCCATGTGGGGCTCTCTGCTCAGCAGGGAGCCTGCTTCCCTTCCTCTCTCTCTGCCTGCCTCTCTGCCTACTTGAGGTCTCTGTCAAATAAATAAATAAAATCCTAAAAAAAAAAATTGGGGTAAGAGGTCATGGTGAGGGGCAGCTAAATTAGGAGGTGGAAAGTGGTGGGGATGGAGTCACTTGATCCTGGGCCCTTCAAACACACAGCTGGCCCATGTCCTTCCTGGGCCGAGATCCATTATTCTTTTACTATACTCTTCAATTTGATCTGCTAGGGTTTTAGTTAGGATTTTCCCATTGATCACTGTAAGTGAAACAACAGGTCTATGGTTCTTTTGTATGCATTCTTTCCAGGCTTTTGTAAAAGGATTATGTCATCTTCATAAGTTGGTTAGTGTCCCATTTTCTTCTGTACTCTGCAGCATTATATGTTATGGAAATGACCTGTTTCTCCAAAATTAAAAAATACATAGTTACAGACATAAGAGCATTTTGAATTATAAATTTTATATATACATATATATATATTTGTGTGTGTGTGTGTGTGTGTGTGTGTGGTTTCTTCTTAAAACACTCTGGCTGATTTTTGTTTTCTAGAAGATAATCCATTTCATTGAAATGTTCAAATTCATTACCCTTTAAATACATGCCCACAGATAATATTTTATGATCAAAATTGTGTTATTGTAAGAACTTTGGAAAAGAGTGGAAATGAGAACCACTTCTAATCAACTGAGAGAGAGAGAATCAGTGTTAACATTAAGGAGAGGGTGTTCCTTCTGTTTTCTTTTAAATAAAAAAAAAAAAATCCTACATATAAAAAAAAAGATAAGAGCCTGAATGCTTATGCTAAAAACAACTCCCGCCCCAAACCAAGACTTAGTATCAGTTTCAGCTCTCCAGGAAATGGAGTCTTAACCCAGTCAATCTGAAGTCACCGGATCAACACTAGTTCTATCATCTGCCTAATAGACCCCTGGCCCCCACTAAAGGGAAGAGACCGTGCAATGGCAGACCCACTTTTTAGCCTAGCATATCTCCCTTCTGGTGTAAAAGTCTTTCATTTTGTACAGGTCCCCAGAGCTCCTTCCTATCTGCTACATCAGCTGTTGCCTGATTCAAATTGATTTTTGCTCAAACTCTTAAAGATGTTAATATGCTCCATTTATCTTTTAACATCTCCTTTAGAATTTCTGTTTGCTTGTCTTCCTTCTTAAAATTACATTTTTTAAAAAAAAATTACATTTTTTCATAGGTTTATCTTTTTATAATGTCTTCAATAGCTCCTAAAATTTTTATATTAACCTCACTGTTTTCCAATTTGTCAATTGATAATTTTTTTATTCTGTCTTTGCAGTAGTCTTTTAGGCCATTTTGACTTCTAGATAAGGCATTCTGTCCATTTATTCTGTTTTTCTTGCCTAGGATTTGTTTTTGTTTTGTTTTGTTTGGACAGCTTTATTGAGTTATGATTTAGCTTACTGTAAAATTTATCCATGGTTAAACAGCCAATTCAGTGCTTTTCAGTAAATGTACTGAGTTGTGCACACATCACTACAATCCACACATTTCTATTATCTGAAAAGATCTCCCCATAGGGGCGCCTGGGTGGCTCAGTTGGTTACAGCAGCGCAGGACCCTTCCACTCACGACATGATCTCAGGATCCTGGAGTCCCGTGGTGGGCTCTCTCTCAGTGGGGATTCTGCTTCTCCATCTCCCTCTGCCCTTCTTCCCCACCCCCTTTCTCTCTCTCTCAAACAAACAAATAAATAAAGAATCTAAAATAATAATAATAATAATAATAATAATATCTCCCCATAAATAAGGCAACTAAAAAGAAAATGAATGAATGAATGGATGAATGAATGAATAGACCCCCTCCCCCCATGCCTGTTTATATTCAGTCCTCAGTCTCTGCTCCAGCCCCCGGCAACCACTGGTTTGCTTTCTTTGCCAATAGACTAGCTTTTCCGGACATTTCATGTCACAGAATCATATAATATACGGTCCTTGGTGCCTGACTTCTTCCACAGAGCATCATGTTTTGGAGAGCCATCAACATGTCAGTACTTCCGATGCTTTATTATTTATTTTTTTAATTTTTTAGTGGGGAGAGGCAGAGGGAGAGAGAGTATCTTAAGCAGGCTCCGAGCAGGGCTCCATCTCACAACCCTGAGATCATGACCTGAGCTGAAATCAAGACTCGGACAGTTAATCCCCTGAGCCACCCAGGCGCCCCCGGATGTTTTAGATATGTTCACCTACTCCTTCTGGTGGTATCTCTTAGATTCAGGTAGCTCCCTCTTAAGGCACACAAAAACCAGCTCCTTTCCAGACTTGAGGACCTTTTGCAAATCTCTGGACCTCTCTCTCAGGATAACTCCCTTATCTCTGATATATCACTCCATACCTTTTAGATATTTTGTAGACAATTTTTTTGCTGTTTTATAAAAACATTGTCCCAGCAGTGTTTTTTCTCTGAGTCCTCCAGACAACATTTCCTTTCCCTTAAAAGCTACAGAATCTTTGCCTAGGATGTAACAGTCCTCTCCTCTGTGAATGAGGCAAGGTCTGTTAGAGGCTGGGGATGGTCCCTGGGCAGGGGACCTGCTGTTCGGACCCTCCTTCACTGAAGTGAAGCTCTCAGATTTCTCCTCTCAGGCTGACAGAATCAGTTCCTGGTGCCTATCAGGCTTTCTTCTGACAGAAGCAGAACTTTTCCCTGGGCTCACATTCTAGGATTTTCCGAGTGCAGAACCAGTCCAAGAAGCTGTCTAGTGGAGTGAGAGCCTTGGCAGTGGGCAATGGAGCAACGGCCGTGACTCTCTCCTGCTTGCTCTGCCCGGCTCTTCAAGGGAGCCTGAAGCTCCCATTCTCTCAGCCACATGGGGTGCCCGGGAGACATTTGCTATTCTGGGGGGGGCTCCCCTCCCAAGATGCAGTGGTGTATCGAGCAATGGTGGTTGTTGTCGTTGAACGGTTAGAGAAATGAAGTTGGCTCATGTGGGTGCGGAGTGGTGAGGCGCAACTTTGGTTCAGATCAGTTTCGATGAAGCTAACTTGCCCATACGAGCAGGACTTCTGCCTACTTGTCCGGTCAAGATGAGGACAGGTAGCCTTGTCTGCGGCTGTCCTTCATTCTGAGCCTGAGTGTGTATCATTAGGAACATGTTTCTATTAGTTGCAGTTAGTGTCCAAACACATGGCACGTAGTGGGACTGTCTTTTGGACTTTGGTGGGTAGCCTTTGTCCTTCAAGGTGGCATCTTAGTGAGTTGGAAGGGCGATGGTGTTTTACCCCCTGTTAGCCTGGAGGCAGTCTAAGGACTCTGTATTTAGATCTATAGGAATTAGAAACCCTTTGCTGACTTCAGTGTGGAGAGGGGAGTTGAGTGGGCCATAGGTCAGAGTTGGGACACAGGGACGTAGACCATTTAGGAGGCTGCCATCATCATCTGTGGAAAACAAAGTGGTGGCCTGGCCAGGGCAGTGCAGCTGGAATGGAAAAGAATGAATACTTTCTTATTTTTTCCCTAGGGGGAAAAAAGATTTGTGTGGTAAAATATAGATAACATAATGAGATACCTAGAGTAGTCCAACTCCTAGAGACAGAAAGTAGAACAGTGGTTGCCGGGAACCCGGGGAAGGGGCTGGGGAGTTTGTATTTAATGGGCATAGTTTCAATTTTGGAAAATGAAAAAAGTTCTGGAAGTGGATGGTGGTGATGATCGCACAGCCAACGAGGAAGTATCTCATGCCATAAGACTGTGCACTTAAAAATGGTAAATTTTATAACATAAAATTTTAACCTCTATTCTACTTTCTGTTTCTATGACTTTACCTCTTATTCTTTGTTTTTTAAATCTGTGCTGATAGCTTAAGTTCCTTTCCTGCCAGAAGGCTGAGGGATAAAAAAGAGTGGATATTCTCTTAAGATTGCTTCCAAACATTATTTTTCTCAATATTTTTATTTAAAAAGAACATCATTATCTGATCCTACTTTACAGGCGACAGTCTGGTTCCTTCAGAGTTGTGAGATTTTGTTATAACATATTTTTTTCTAGAAAATGCCTTTACAGTATATCCCCACTTCCCTGTCTGCAAATGCTCTTTGGTGTGACTAGCTGTGCATCTGAGGAGATTGAATATAGACACTAGATACCACAACTTCCATAAAACAAGCTCAGTAGCAATTACAAGAAAACCCAATGGTCAGCTACTAAAATTCTTCCCTGTTACCAGCATTATCATTCTGTGACTATACGAATACATATTCAGCATATATATATATATATATATATATCTTATTTTTCTTAGGCTCTGGAATAGCTGTGTAGCCTGTGTTTATTTTGATGTGTTTTATAAATTTTTGTACCTCTAAACTGACTGACCATACACTGATGAAGGTTAATTCTCATAGCAACTAACTCTCTGGCACAGTGTAGATACAGTTGTAAGCTCAACAATACAGAACTCACACTGACAGGGTCTCTCTTGGCAAATACAGTATCTTGACCGAGGTTAACTGAATGACTACGTGTGTTGGGTACTGCGTTGGAGACAATAAGACTCTTCCACAGTGTGGATCCAGAACAGGAAAGTTTTTTGTTTCCTCAGAAAGTACTATAATGATTGTTGTCCTCGACCATTTGTGAAATCCTGGTGTTGATTCTTCTTTAGGTCCAGAGCTTGTAATTGACTGGACTCTGTAATTATTGAATACTTTTCTTGGAGAACCTTCAAACTTTTGGAGTCAAAGACATTTATGTTTGATAGAAATGCTTAAGTTTCTTTTTTGCAGTACAGATGGAGTAAGAAAATCCAATAGTAACAAAGGCTCATTGCCCTATTGTCTGGAGGGCAGCTCATCTTCTCGCTCAGGGCTAAATGTCCCGTGAAACCGATCAGAAATGGTACAAAGAGGTTTTAATGGAATCTTTCTCTTTTTTACACCAGCTGTGGAAGTTGATGTCATTTATAGCTGACAATGAAATGAGAATCTGAATATTCTTAGGCATTTTCTAACAGAGCGTTCATTGGCTGCAATTCAGAATGATACCACCCTTTTATTAGCCAGGAGGTACCCCTCCACTCCATTCTCTCCTCTGACAAGTATTCATTGAGTACTCTTTTAGGTGTCAGATACTTTATAATTAAATTCTTTTTTTTTTTTTTTTTTTTAAAAGATTTTATTTATTTATTTGACAGAGAGATCACAAGTAGGGAGAGAGGCAGGCAGAGAGAGAGGAGGAAGCAGGCTCCCTGCTGAGCAGAGAGCCCGATGCGGGGCTCGATCCCAGGACTCTGAGATCATGACCTGAGCCGAAGGCAGCGGCTTAACCCACTGAGCCACCCAGGCGCCCCTATAATTAAATTCTTAACCTTAGGACTTGGTGTCGATGGTTTGCCAGACTTTAAATTCTACTGGATCATGTAGGTTCAAGTTAATTAATTCTAGGCACTAAAAAAATGAGACTTCCTGTTAAGATGAAAATTAATCTTACAAGATTAATACAGATATTTGAAAGCCTTCTTGGAATTGAAACAGCTTTTAAGATCTTCAAATTTTGACAGGTTGGGCCAGAATGACTCTACAAACAAACAAACAAAACATTGAGCTTTAATATACATTTCAAATCGTTTCAGGGTATTGGAAATAATAAGGGACATGTTCAGTAACACACAATGTGTTAAGTCTAAGTAACTATTTTAGGAAACCCATAAATTGTGGTTTGATAATTCCCTAAACATGACTGCTGACCACAGACATTAATAATTCAGATGACTTTTTTTTATGCTATTACTAGAAGTTACATGGGATATTCTTGAGTAAAGACATGAATTTTCTTTCACTGGACCTCCGACAACAGCTAATCTTAATCTTATAAAATTCTATGTTAATGGAGAGTCTATTTGGGAGTGTGCCAGATGCAATTTTTCCTATTGGTTTGCCTGTTCTGTTAATAAGAATCTGAAACATACATCTATTGAGTTGAAGGCTGACATGTAATACTCTGCTTCAGAGACATTAAAGAAATGGGAATTATTAGTGTTAACTCAACTTGAGTCAGCTGTTCAATAGAATTAAATATTGGAGATATAGTAAACCTTGTTTTTTTGTTTCTTTTCATATTCACCAAAGAAACTGTCCTGATTAGATGACATTTCAATGTAAAGAAACTAAAATTTCATCATTCTCCTTTTCCTGCTTTTTTTTTGTGTGTGTATGGGTGAAAAGGGAGGAATGTCATGCAAGAAGGAACTTATTTCACAAAACAAAATATATGGCTTGCCTTAAGATTTTAAAAGAGTAATTCTTTTTTTTTTTTTTTTTTTTTTTTTAGATATATGTATTTGTTTTGGGGAGGAGAGAGCACGAGTGGGGGGATGGACAGAAGGAGAAGAAGAATCTCCAGCAGTCTTCCCACTGAGTGTGAGCCTGATGTGGGACTCTATCTCACGTACCTGAGATCATGACCTGAGCCAAAACCAAAAGGCCAATACTTAATATGGGTCTCGATCCCAGGACCCCAAGATCATGACCAGAGCCATAGGCAGACCCTAACCTGACTAAGCCACACACGTGCCCCTAACGGAGTAATTCTTAAAATGATTTCTCTTGCCCTTATATCTGCAAGGGGTTCTGAAAAATTCTAAGATTTCAGACTCTTTTTTCTGTTGCATTTATATTTCGTATTTCTCACTCTTTGCTCTTATTTATGGGAAAATGCAATTCCTATGCAGTTTCCATATTAAGAGAAATTGAATCTGTCTCTCAATTTTCCTTTAAAAGTTGCTAACTTCAGGGGTGCCTGGTTGACTCAGTTGGAAGAGCATTCAAGTCTTGACTCTCGACCTTGGTGTTGTGAGTTGAAGCCCCATGTTTGGTGTGGAGCCTACTTAAAAAAAGTTAGTAACATCAGCATTTGTATATTCAGAGCCTTTCAGATTAAATAATTGAAGAGAACCCAAAATTTTTTAGATAGAATTAAGCTTCTGACTCAAATTACTCTTAAAAAATTATATCCAGTATATGACAATAAAAAAGTTCTAAATTACAGCAATCTTATTTTCATCTGTGAGCTGAAGATATATTCAGCTAGGACAAACCCATTTACTTTCCATTTATGAAACATTTTACTTCTTTTTACTGTACTTTTTTTTGTAGGTGAAGTTCACTTCAGTTCTCGATTATTTTCAATCTTTCTATTTCCCTGTTAAAATATTTCATATAATCTTATCACTCCCTGGAGATAAAGAATTGCTGTTGGACAAAATGTGATTTCAACCTGAGAATATTTTATGTAACTTAAGGGTGGTGCTTAGTAAAATTTTATCACTTGCTTTCTTAAGAAAATTTAGATATTATAAATTTAGCCTCTAACATTCTTTGACATAATACTTATTCTCATTTTATGACATAGCGTCTTCTCTTTCATTTAATGGTTTAATAGAGTCATATTTGAAACTGGCTGGAAAGCAATTTCAAGAAACGGTTTACAGGCTACTTTTAACGGGCTGTGTTGGAGTATTTCTTGCCCTCGGATATAACATTATTAGTATTATTAAAAATTATTTGTTGATTGCCAGTGATTGTACTTGGAGCAATGTGAGACATAAAGACACCATAATCACTGCCCTTAGCCCTATATCTGGCAAATAAAAATGATACGTCCCTATCTGGTTCCTCTGGCTCTACCTCCAGTGTTTTCTCCTTTAGGGAATGGACACAGTTTAGAGTGAGATGATTCATTTTCACGTTATTTTTATTGGCTCGCTTCCCACAAGTATTAGTTCCTTAGCAGTTAAGTTGAACTTTCTAAGAGGAAACTACTCCCTGTGAGGAGTAAGGTACACGAATGACCTTTGCGGACACATAACATTGATTCATGATTCCAGGACCTGCATTACGTTGGCATTGCTCAAATTTGTAGGTGTTGGAAATAACCTTGGAGATTAGAGCCATTCAAAACTCACTGGAAGAGAAACTTCTCCACAGGAATGCAATAAAGGGATTTCTTTTGTAACATTGGCATGGACACTTGACAAACTCTGTTTGCACCCGAGCAAGTAAGCATGGCCTTTCTTCCGCTTGCTCATGCCCACTGTGCACTTCATTCTCTGCAGGCCAGTTGACCGGACCATTCAATGGCAGGTACCAAAGGTCTTGCCTCTTTTGTACCCAATTCCAGCTGAAAGCTGAGTTTCTAAAGCAGTTTTCCTGCTCACTAAGAAATAAAAGGAGGAAGAGTGGAGGAAAGGAAGGCAGGCAGGCCGGCAGACAAGGAAGGGAGAGAGGAAAGGAAGTTACCATTACGCAGTTCCTCCAAAGACTTTTTCTAAGGGACTGTGCTAGGTTTTGGGGGATGGGATGGGTGGGGTGGAAACACAGAGGTAAAATATAGAAGGAACTCTCCCCAACCGGGATACAGATAACTAGAAAGGTTAAAAGTTGTATTCCAGTAGCTGAAACACAAGGTCAAAATGGTACGTGCCGTAGATGGAATGCTGTCGAAATCCAGAGGGGAGAATGGACTATCTACTAGGTCTTCACACCTATTGATAGGGAAATAACACAGTCAAAATACACTGTCTCTTCTGTGTTCTCTCTTTTCTCCTACTTTCCGTCAATTATTTATCACAAGAGTAGATTCATAGCAGTAGAAAAGGAAAGACAACAGAACAAGGAGGATACCAAACAATTTTAAAAATACAAAAAAAGAGATTGAGAATCTATGAGCTCCAGATGTTTCCAAGCTCCTTAAAGAGGGTGAAGTATAAAAACCCTCTTTGTAACATTTTCCCCATTCAGGGAAAAGGATATAAAAGCATATTGCAATTCAGTGTCCATATTACGTGTATGGGCATGTGTATATGTGTCCAAAACACAAGTTTCCCAACCAATATTTGCCATGTATGTATTATATATTATGTATTCTGTAACTGAGGGCTGGGATGTAGAGATGAGGGAAGATAGCCAAGATAATTTCTAGCCTTTGATTTAAGCAACTGGGTTGGTTGATGGTACCATTGATTGAGATGGAGAAAATGGAGAAGGAAAATCTTTAGAAGTTCAGAGTAAAGAAAGTCAATGAAATGAAGATTTCTAATTTGGCCATGTTGTGGTTAGATTGCTTAGGATAGTGACTCTCAGTAAAACTCTCTTTGATTATACCCACAGTTAGAAATACATTTGACATCGAGACACCCCCCATTTACATATGTGTGTGTAAAAGAGAGTGTGTGTATTGTATGTCCTCTTCCTTAAGCACGAGCCACGTAAGGTCTGGGCTGAGAGATGGGTTCAAAGACATCACCTATGGGGTGGACCCGAAGAAGTGGCAAACCCATCATGAAAAGGCTGAGCCCACTTCCAGGACCCAGTGGCTAGTTATTTCCAAAACCTCGAGATGGCTAATGGATTGGGAAAGCTATTCCATTCTCACCAAAGTTCTGTCAGAAAAAGCAAAAGAAGGAGAAAGTTCAAGGTCTTGTGTTGCTGTGAGAAAAATCTAAATTATGACATCTGAAGGGCTATCTCCATTTCTTGCAGAGGTGTCTCTTACTTAAAATCTGAACATATTTGGGGCACATGGGTGCCTCATTTGGTTAAGGATCCAACTCTTGATTTTGGCTCAGGTCATGATCCCGGGATCCTGGGATCAAGCCTTGTGTTGGGCTCCCGCTCATCGTGGAGTGTGCTTGAAATAATCTCTCTCCCTCTGTCCCTCTCCCCATTCATGCTCTGTCTTTTGCTGTCTCTTTAAATAAATAAATAAATATTTAAATAAATAAATTACATCTTTTAAAAAAGAAATCTGAACACATTCAACTTTTGATTATTTTCTCATTTTTTTGAGCTAACCACATTAAAAAAATATAGAAAAATTTAGCAAATACTCCATTACCAACATCAAGAATTAATAGTAATAACTGTTAACATTTGTCTTATTTGCTTCCAGGGTTCTTTTGTGCTGTTCCTTTTTTTTTTTTTTTTTTTTTTTTTTGTAGTAGGCTAATGTTTATTTTTGCTTTGACTTTGATAAGTAAGTTCACCACGGAAAGACATAAACAAACAAGATAGAAAGAAAACATTTACTTCACTTATGCACAACCAACACCACTTGTTTTACAGGTGAAGAATAAACATAGAATTCATCAATGACTCTAGTCTCTATGAAATCCAGGACCTCCACTTGATGATTATGTGAGCAATTAAAAAAAAATAGAAAAATGGTTATGTACCTGTATTCATTTACCAAGACTGCCATAACGAATGGCCACAAATTGGATGGTGTTTAACAACAGAAATGTATTCTGTCGCAGTCTTGGAGGCCAGAAGGCTGAGGTCTAGATGGAGTCCAGCTGTACTCCCTCTAGAGGCTCCAGGGGAGAAACCCTCCTTGTCTCTTCCAGCTTCCCAGGCTCCAGTCTGCCCTGCACAGACTATTTCCCTCCTGGGACTCACTGCATCAGTCACATTCCAGTGATTTGTCTCAGGGCCTTTGTATTACTGTTCCCTAAGCCTGGGTCACTGCTTCATCTTTCCATTAACAAATATGAAACCTTACAGGCGAAGATCATGTTTCTTTAACCACCACCCAACCCCATCTTCTCCCTCTCTGTGCCCTCACTTCCGTCCGCACTGCTTGATCAGTATCTTCCAATCCATACTCTACAGTTTTCAGACATCATTATTTCACGTATCTTTTTATCCATAAATGACTCCTCCACTGGCTATGGCTATCATCTATCAAGCAGGAGCCCTACTACTCCAAAGTTATGCTCTCTCGGAGCAT
This sequence comes from Enhydra lutris kenyoni, assembly GCF_002288905.1. Lineage (NCBI taxonomy): Eukaryota > Metazoa > Chordata > Mammalia > Carnivora > Mustelidae > Enhydra > Enhydra lutris. The sequence goes on from NW_019154150.1 coordinate 16,210,544, forward strand.
GACAACAGCCCTGCTGAGGCACTGATGGAAATCTGGGTGGATGCTCGTGCAGGCATGTCTGGCCCAGAACTGAAGGGTGTTGCTGAGGAAGTGAAGCGGGCTCTGGGGAGAATTTTGGTTCCATGTCTGTTTTCCCAGCTTAGAGAGATGTCTCCTAAAAATAGTAGAAGCTCTTTACCATCTGCACAACGCAGCTGTGGGCCCCCTATTCTGAAATGAAGGGAGCGTTAGTATGGCTAGTCCTTTCCCCAGCACTGTCATTGTTCACTAAGCAAAATGTAATGCAGATGTTAACTGGTAGAAGGACCTTATGTGTCTTTCTCCCATGACCGGTGGTGCATTCAGTAAGAGGCAACTTGGTGTAGAGAATATGCACTTGGGGTCCTTTTAGAACCATATACAGTAGTTCCTTTGGCTGTTCCTTATGCTAGACATCCGTGAAATCACATCCATCTGGGTTCTAAGTTGAAATGAACAGACCCAAAGCTATATTAAGCAGGGAAGGAACTTCTAAAAGAATATTAAGGTTCTTGGGGTAACTGGGTGGCTCTGTTGGAAGGGCATGTGACTCTTGTTCTTGATGTCATTCATGAATTCAAGCCCCATGTTGGGCATAAAGATTATTTAAATAATAAAACTTTAAAATAAGTTCTTAAAAATATTAAGGTTCGGGGTGCCTAGGTGTTAGGTCATGATCCCTGGGTCCTGGGATTGAGCCCTGTTCAGTGGGGAGTCTGCTTCTCCCTCTCCCTCTGCCCCTCCCCCCACTCATGTGCTCTCTCTCTCTCTCTCTGTCAAATAAGTAAATAAAGTCTTAAAAAAAAAAAAGAATATTATGGTTCTTATGAAATCTCTGTGGGGCCCAGGGAGTTGGGCTAGTTGTCCAGGAAGCCATGAACAGTACCCAGAGGATGCCCTGCTCCAGCATTAACATCACGACCATCTTGCTGACCACAGACCCCATGGCTCCCACCAGTGAGGCTGGATGCCTGAAGCTTCACATTGTCCTTCCAGATGACATGTTTCTGCCAGTGCTGTCACGATGGATTCCATGAAGCTACTTCCCTCTTCTGAGCTGAAGTCTTACAGTACAGCCTGGGTCACAGGGGAGACCAGGAAAGTGACAGACTGTCCTCTCTACTCTGGGAAGGCAGGACACACAGGAAATCAACCGACATTGGAAGACTGTCCACAAAGGGCTGAGTGAAATAAGAAACACAATATAATAACACTACAACATATCTACCAGAATGAATGGAATGGGGAAGACTGACTACATCAAGCAGTGGAACTCTCATCCATTGATGGTGAGAGCATAAGTTGGCACAACCAACTGGAAAATTGACTACCATCATCTCCTGCATCTGAAAATACACTCATGGTATGATCCAGTAGTTTCACTCTTAAGGTGTATACATAACAGAAAGGCACACATTTGCTCATCACAACGTATGCTAGAATATTCATGGCAGCACTGTAGTTCCCAAATTGGAAACCACTCAGGCACATGGTACAATGGATATAATCAGCGTTGAGAATTCATACGGTAAAAACTATATAACCATCCAGGATGAACTACAACGTGGAAAAGAATGGATGAATCTGAAAACAATGTGGAGTGAATGAAGCTTGGAAACAGTACATTCTGTACAATTACATTTGTATAAAATTCAAAAACCAATGAAACTAATCTACGGTATTAGAAATAACAAGAGCATTTACCCTTGGGGCAGTCATGGTTGAAGGGGCAAGAATGTGGCATCTGAAGTGCATTCTGTTTCTTGATCTAGACATGGCTACTTGGGTGCGTTCAGTTTGCATGTTAGGTGCTGTTCTGTAGGTATATTATACTTTAAGTAAAAAGCAGTGCAATGCGATGCAACATAATAGAATACAACACACGATATAATACAATACAGGTGCTTGGATAAAGCTACAAACAGGACAGATGTTATGAATGGCAAGTGCTTTGTTAGAAGGAAAGACTATGTAGCAAGTCAGATATAACTAGAGTGGGGGAGAAGCTGACCACATGGAAGGTCAAAGGGGACAGGATAACCTGGGTGAAGTCACCACGGCCTGGGCTCTGGTCCTCAGTCTTGAACACCTAGTTACTCAAGGTGTTGGCACTGCCTCTCAGGAGCAGACTTGCATTAATGGAAATCTGTGGGGCTCCTGGGTGGCTCAGTCGGTTAAGTGTCTGCCCTCAGCTCAGGTCGTGATCCCAGGGTCCTGGGATTGAGCCCCGCATCAGGCTCCCTGCTCAGCAGGAAGTCAGCTTCTTCCTCTCCCTCTGCCTGCTGCTCCCCCTGTTGTGCTCTCTCTCTCTCTCTGACAAATAAATAAATAAAACCTTTAAAAAAACTGATATTTATGTATTAAAAAAAAAAAAGAAGAAAATCGCCATAATGTACAAAACCCTGGCCGTCCATTCATTCATTTAGAAGTAAACAATATATAACAAGGGGATCTGATAACACATTCTCTCTACAGACAGATCTCCAAGACAAATCAAATTGTAATCAGAAGGGTTTATCAAGCAACAGTCAGAGGTGGTGCCCTAGGTTAGCTTCTTTCTCAGAAAAAGCTTGTTCTTTTGACTTTCATCTTGCTTTGGTGGCTATGCTTACTTATAATAGAAATATATTTTCTAATATAAAATAAAAGGATGGACATGGTGTGTGTGTGTGTGTGTGTGTGTGTGTGTGTGTAGGTAATACTTGTACATGGTGCAAAATTCAAAAGGTATGAAAGGTTAAACAAGCAAAAGCAGTCTCCTTCCCACTATCCCTGTGGCTCACGTCTCTTTGACAAAGGCAGTCTTCTTTTCAATGCCTTTTGTGTTCTCCCAGAGAAATGCTATGCATATGCATATATGGTTTTTTTCTTTATTCAAAGGATAACACAACATATACTAGATAGTCTATAACATGCTTTTAACACCTAACACTGTATCTTGGAGACTGTAAATGAAGAGCTGCATTATTCTGGGGTGACTGTGTGGCTCAGTCTGTTGAGTGTACGACTCTTTATTTCAGCTCAGGTCATGATATCAGGGTGCTGGAATCAAACCCCGCATAGGGCCCCCCACTCAGCGAGGAGTTGGCTTGGGGATTCTCCCTCTCTTTCTCTATCTCTCTCTAATTCTCTCTATCCCTTTGCCCCTCCCCACATTTGTGTCTCTCTCAAATACATAAATAATTTTTCTTAAAAAATCCTTTAAAGCAGCACCTGGCTGGCTCAGTTGGTTAGGCATCTGCCTTTGGCTCTGGTCATCTTGGGGTCCTGGGATCCAGCGCCACATCAGGCTCCCTGCTTCTCCCTCTCCCTCTGCCTATTGCTCCCCCTGCTTGTGCTCTTTCTTTCTGTCAAATAAATAAAATCTTTTTAAAATTTAATTTAATTTTTTATTCTGTTATGTTAGTCACCATCCAGTACATTAGTTTTTGATGTAGTGAATAAATAAAATCTTTTAAAAATCCTTTAAAAACAAAAAGAGCTACATCATTCTTTTCTGCAACTATATCAGTCATGCTAGGGTAGATTAGGCTACAGTAATAAAGAGCCCTCACATTTGACAGCACCGTTATCCTGATACCAAAGCCAGGCAAAGATATGACAAGAAATAAAATTATGCATCAATATTTCTCCAGAGCACAGACACAAAAAGCTTTAACAAAACACTATCAAATCAAAGTCATCAACATAAAAAAAAAAAACCCCTACATCCTAACCTAGTGTATTTCCAGTTTATCTTGTGTTCCAGGAATGAAAGCTTGAATTAATGCATCGATTAATTTAATGTACCATATAAATTAAGTCAAATAAAGTAAAAAAAAAAAAAAAGATGATCTCCATAGAGGCAGAAAAAATCAGCACCAATACATGATAAAAAAACAAAAAACAAAAAACAAACCCTCAACAAACCAGATAGAAGGGCATTTCTCAAACTAGAAAAGGGCATCTGGGAACAATCTACAGTAACATCAGACCTAATGGTGGAGGACGAAATGCTTTCCTCCTAAAATATTATCTATTCTTTATCACTTCTATTCAGTACTGGGCTAGAGGTCCTTGCCAGTACAATAAGGAAAAAAAGAGAAGAGGGGACAGGGGAGAGGAAAAGAAAAAGAGAAAGAGAGAGTGAGAACTATTCCTATTGGAAAGGGAGAAGTAAACTTTTTATCTACAGATGACATAATCCTTTATGTAGAAAACCCTAAGTACCCACCAAGAAAAGTCTAGAACTAATAAATTTGTTCAGTAATGTCACAGGACATAAGAGCAATATTATACAAAGTTAATTATATTTCCATATTCTGGCAACAAAAATGAAATTAAGGAAATAATTCAATTTATAAGATAATCAAAAAGAAAATGTTTAGAAATTTATTAAGCGGAGTGTCAGATATATACACTGAAAATAACAGAATATTGCTGTAAGAAATTAAAGAAATTATAAATAGATATTATATGCTCATGGATTGGAAGACTCAATATTGTTAAAATGGCAATTTCCCCCAGATGGATTTAATTCAACACAATTCTTTCTTTTTTTTTTTTTTAAAGATTTTATTTATTTGTTTGACAGAGATAGAGAGAAATCACAAGGAGGCAGAAGCAGGCTCCCTGCTGAGCAGAGAGCCCGTGCAGGGCTCCATCCCGGGACTCTGAGATTATGACCTGAGCCGAAGGCAGAGGCTTAACCCACTGAGCAACCCAGGTGCCCTCAACACAATTCTTATCAAAATCCCAGCAAATGATTTTTTTGTAGAAATAGATGAACTGCTCACAAAATTTATATCGAAGTATAAATAACTTTGCAGAGCCAGCCAAAACAGTTTTGAAGAAAAGTAACAAAGTTGGAGGACTTGTATTGCTCAATCTCAAAACTTACTATTAAAGCTATTTGTTGGGGGCGCCTGGGTGGCTCAGTGGGTTAAGCCGCTGCCTTCGGCTCGGGTCGTGATCTCAGGGTCCTGGGATCGAGCCCCGCATCGGGCTCTCTGCTCAGCAGGGAGCCTGCTTCCTCCTCTCTCTCTGCCTGCCTCTCTGCCTGCTTGTGATCTCTCTCTGTCAAATAAATAAATAAAATCTTAAAAAAAAAATAAAGCTATTTGTTGGGGTGTCTGGGTGGCTCGGTCAGATTAAGTGTCTACCTTTGGCTCAGGTCATGATCCCAGAGTCCCGGGATCCACCCCTGCATTGGGTTCCCTGCTCAGCGGGGAGCCTACTTCTCATTCTCCCTCTGACCCCCTCCATTTGTGCTCTCTCCCTCTCAAATAAATAAATATAATCTGAAAAAAAAAAAAAAGCTACTTGTCATCAGGATGGTATGGCATAAGGAACTATGCCTGTTAGGGTACTGGCAAAAGGATGGGCATATACAGGAATGATGTAGGATTGAGAGAACAGAAATAAACCCTTACATTTATGTTAAATTGATTTTAAACAAAGGTTCTAAGACAACTGAATGGGGAAAGGATAGTCTTCATAGAAAATTGTGTGGGGACAACTGGATATCGATATACAAAAATAAACAAACCAACAAACTTAACTCATACCGCACACAGAAATTAATTCAAAATTAGGCATAGACTTACATTTTAGAGCCAAAACTATAGAATTTCCTGAGGAAAATAGAAAATCTTTGTAACCTCGAGTTAGAGTTCTCAGGACATCGTAAGCATAGGAATAAAAGAAAAAAATTGATAAACTGAACTTGATTAAAAAATTTTTGCCCTTCAATATATACTATTAACAAAATAAAAAAGACAAGTTATACAGACTGAAAATTTTTGCAAATCATGTATCTGATAAAGGGTTTATATACAGAATATATTAAAAAATTCCTACAACCTGGGGTGCCTGGGTGGCTCAGTCAGGTAGGCGACTGGCTCTTGCTTTTAGTGAAGGTCATAGTCTCTGGGTATGGGCGTTGGGCCCCCAATTTGGGCTCCACACTGAGTGGGGAATCTGCTTGTCCCTCCCCACTCTCTCTAGAATAAATGAATGAAATCTTTAAAAAATAAATAAATACAAATAAAAACAAAATTTCCTTCAACTTAACAATGCAGAGGTCCAATTAAAACCCAATTTAAAATTGGGCAATTTGGAGAGATTTGAAGGGACATTTCACCAATATGTACAAATGGCTAGTAAGTACCTGTAAAGGTGCTCAATACCATTAATCATTAGGGAAATACAAATTAAAACCACAGTGAGATACCGCTTCCCATCCACTAGCCATCATGGAAAAGAAAGAAATTACTGAGTACCGGCCAGGATGTGGAGAAACATTATTCTTGGGAATGTAAAATGGTGCAACTATTTTAGAAAGCAGTTGCTTAAACTGTTAAACATTGCTTAGCAATTCTTCTCCTAGGTACCTAACCCCCCCCCCCCAAATGAATACACAAGTCCTCACGGATCCTTTGAGCTTTTCTGTGAGAGCTTTGCTCCTGGAAAGCAGCACCATGGAGAAATCCCTCCACCATTTTGTATTCTGAGCAAGCTGATTGCCTTTGCATCCCACCCCCTCGCATAGTGCCTTCCATCCTTCCTTAAGATTCTAATGAGACCCAGTGATGACTCTCTTGTTTATCTGCCTCTATAAAAATCCCAGACCCTCTTCCTTTTCTTGGAGATATTTCTCACTAATGAATGTTCTCCTGATGGCAATAGCCTGACTAAAATCATCTCCCTGAGAGTCCAGTGCATTCCATCTTTCACGTAACAAAAACTTGTACACAATTACTTTTGGCTGCATTATTAAACAACTTTGGGGAACAATCCAAACGTCCATCAACTTAGTGAATCGGTAAACAAAATGTAGCCTACCCACACAATGAATTCTATTCAGCAGTAAAAAAGAATCATACATGTACTATATGGTTGAATCTCAGAAACATTATGCTAAGTGGGAAAAAGCCAAATGCCAGAAAATACATATAATGTGATTCTATTTCTATGAAGTGTCCAGAAGAGGCAAATTTAGAGAGACAGAAAAATAAATCAGTGGTTGCCTATGGCTGCGTGGGGAAGGGAGATTGTCTGCAAATGGATTCACGGGAACTAGGGAGAAGGGTGTTCTGAAATTGTACTGTGGGTGCCTGGGTGGCTCAGTGGGTTAAGCATCTGTCCTCAGCTGATGTCATGATCCCAGAGTCCCTGGATCAAGTCCCTGCTTAGCGGGGAGTCTGCTTCTCCCTCTGCCTCTCACCCTACTTGTGTTCTCTCTTTCTCTCTCTCAAATAAATAAATAAATCTTTAAAAATAAATAAATTAAATTTGAGTGTGATGATCGTATAGTTTTATAAGTTCACTAAAAACCATGGAATGGTATACTTATGATGGGTGAATTTCATGGTATATAAATTATATCTCAGTAAAACTATAAATAATAAAAAGAACCTGAGATAAAATTCAAATGCTATGAAAATTGACTATCAGAGCCAGCTGTATCCTAAAAGTGAAGTTGGCATCTAGATTTCTGGTGTGCTGTATGATAGTCTCATTAACCCTTCCACACAGCAGAGTGAGTAGAATTTGGAGAGAAATCCTTCCATAACTTTGGGGTCTATGTTTGATCCAGATATCTAGAACCAACTGTCAGAACCAGAGGCCCTTGCTACCATAGCCAAAGATCTGTAATTGTGATTTATATTTTCTAGTCAAACAGAAATTTTCATAGTTGCATTTAAAAAAGTCCTGGGGGCTCATGGGTGACTCAGTCAATTGAATGTCCGGCTCTTAATCTCAGCTCAGGTCTTAATCTCAGGGTCGTGAGATTGAGCCCTGCTTCAGGCTCCACATCAAGCCTACTTTAAAAAAAAATAATAAATAAAATAAAATAACTTCTTTTGGATCTTTTTTTTTTTTTTAATAACTTACTTCTGTTCAGTTATTTACCTGTGGGAACAATCCCCATTAAGTTGTCTGTAGATGTTGAATGTATAAAAAAGAAAGTTAAGAAAATGTTTTCTGTTCCAACTATAATAGAAGTTTAGTTGACCTTTGTCACCAGTCTTTCCTTCCAAATATACTCCTTTCTTTAGAACCTTCCTCCTACCACACATCTCTGCTTATTATGAATTCCCACCCAGTCTTGAAGTTTTAGCTGAAATGCAACTCCGCAGGTCACTTCTTCTTGAGTGGTAATTATTTGTGTAAGTATACTATCAAGTATGCTTGAGTATAAAGAATGGTGCCATATTCCATGGGGTAGCCTCTAGGGCACTCTGCGCTAGAAAACCTCTAAATGCTGGTTGAATTGGATGGAATGTACTACCCCCTAGTGGCAGAAGAGGAAAACAACTTTAAATTTTGCTAAAGGGTGTTTTCCTAGTTTCTCAAACGATGGTGGGTTTTGGAGGGCTCCGATTGTGGAATTCAGTTCAAGAGAATTTGGAGGGTGATGTTCTCAGATTGGAATGCGGTGATGTTTGCACACTCCCAAAACCCAAGACTGGCTCAGGACTGTTCTTGGTGGAAATTACCCTTTCCCCTTATTTTTTCCATTTCTCTCCTATGCCTCATCTTCCTCCCACTTTCTCCTTTTTCTCCCTGTGGGCCTTTATTTATTTCCTCATATCCACCAATTTAATCCTTTTCTTTCTTCATCTTGTTCTCCACTTTTCACTACTCAGTTTTTTTGAAATTGTGGTTTCCTTTTGATTTTTGCTTTATATTCCACCATTTGCAATGTGATCATACAGAAAACATCATTTTTTTTTAAAGATTTTATTTATTTATTTGAGAGAGAGACAGTGAGAGAGTGCATGAGCAAGGAGAAGGTCAGAGGGAGAAGCAGACTCCCCATGGAGCTGGGAGCCCAATGTGGGACTCGATCCCGGGACCCCAGGATCATGACCTGAGCCGAAGGCAGTCGTCCAACCAACCGAGCCACCCAGGCGTCCAGAAAACATCATTTTTAAAATTCTCTTTTGTTCAGTGGACACAGTGGATCAGACAGCAAATTTAGCCACTCATGTCCAGTTCCAGGGATGAAAAAGACTTCTTCGAAGATAGTGCCTTGCTTTTTTTTTTTGTTTGTTTTTAAGGTTTATTTACTTATTATAGAGAGAGAGAGAGAAAGAGAACACACACATGGGCTGGGGGGACAGAAGGAGAGAGAGAATCTCATGCAGACGCCCTACCGAGCATGAGTCTGTCATGAGGCTTGATCCCAAGACCCAGAGACCATGACGTGAGCTGAAATCAAGAGTCAGCTGCTCATCTGACTGAACGACCTGGGCACCTCAGTGTATTGCATTTTTATTAACTTTTCCCCTATGTTGTTTCCTGTCTATTCTCCCTCTTTTTCTTTTCTTTTTTTCTCAAAGACTTTATTTATTTGTCAGAGAGAGAGAGAGAGAGAGAGCGCACAAGTTGGGGGAGCGGCAGGCAGAGGGAGAAGCAGGCTCCCTGCCAAGCAAGGAGCCCTATGCCATGCGGGGGCTCCATCCCAGGACTCCGGGATCATGACCTGAATCGAAGGCAGACACTTAACTGACTAAGCCACCCAGGGGGTCCCAGTTCTCCCTCTTTTTCAAAGTTTTTATTTCCTTATCTTTTTAATAATCTCTACACCCAGCATGGGGCTCCGACTCATGACCCTGAGATCAAGAGTTGTACGCTCTTCTAACTGAGCCAACCAGGCACCCCTCTCTCTCCTTTTTTAATACTTGAAGGAGTGCTCCTAAGATGAACTTATATGTAGGTATTAGCATGGTCGTCACTCAACCGCAAAGTAAACCAAAGCAGAGTGAGAAGAATACTTGTCTGGAATCACAGATACTCAATCGAGTCTTTATTGCTATTGTCAGTTAACTGGTGCCCCAATCCATGTACAGAGCTGATTTCTGAAGTATAGGGGTCGAACTTCTTTTCCATAATTGTTTAATCACTATTGCTTCCTTTCAGGAGTTTATAATCACGTTTTTCTCTAAGTTTAGTAACATAATAAATGGAATTGTTCAAAATTCACCTGCCATGATAGAATGATAAAGCAAAGGGAATAACAGGTGGTCTAATTGAAGTTCTTTGTTTAACAGATGATAAATGGAGGCTCAGAAGCAAAATGACTTATTTGATGTCACACAGCCAAGTTCAAAATCGAGCTCTCTTGAACTCCAGTTTCTTGTACTTTGCACTGCTTTGTACAGTCTGAGCACAGTGTGGAGGCAATAAAGTAGGGCAATAAGAGCCAGAAACCTGGACTTGAACAGACCAGGTTTGGGTCCCAACTCTGGCAATCACTAAATCACATTGGGTAAGTTATATAACCATCAGTTTCCTGATCTGTAAAACAGAGATAAAATCTCGTACCTACCTTATAGGGTTGGTAGATAAAACAGAGATAAAATCTTGTACCTACCTTATAGGGTTGGTAGGAACATTAAACACATAAAGTACTTAGCATTCGAAAAACGTGTAGTAATTACAAATGGTAATTGTATATTTGAGACCAGTACAGCATCGGAGCTAAAAGTGATCTTTGGAGTTGAATAGCTGATATTTGTAGTCGTAGGACCTTTGGAAAGTGATTTAACTGCTCTGAGTATTAGTTTTCTCATCTGTAAAATGAGAATAATAACAATATTTTCCTGTTAGGATATCTAGAAGCTTGAATAAGCAATGCATGAAAATTTCATATGTACTGGGTGCACAAGTCAGAGCTCAATAAATAGATGCTATTATCACCATCCTTTCCAGCTTCCAGTGGAAGGTCAGACCCTTCATGGGCAAAACACTGAACTAAACAGTTTAGTCTAGGAAATATCTTATTAGAAAATATTATTTTCTGGGGTGCCTGAGTGGCTCAGTCCATTAAGCGTTTGCCTTCAGCTCGGGCCATGATCTCAGGGTCCTGGGATGGAGCCCCAGTTGGGCTCCCTGTCTGCTTCTCCCTCTCCCTCTGCTCCCCCCCCCACCCTCGCTCTTGTCCACACTCTCTCTCGCTCTCAAATAGATAAATAATAAAATCTTTTTTTTCTAAAGAAAATATTTTCTTTCCAAAGTAATGAGGTGTTCAAGGAAAGAAACAGTAACGACCTATCATTGTCAAATAAGTGTAATAGCTACCAAGCAGGTGTGAGATTGCCATATCTCTACAGTCTGCCATTTTCTTTAAGTTTATTTATTTAAGCAATCTCTGCACCTGATGTCGTGCTTGAACTCATGACCCTGAGATCATGACCATGGTCTTTGAACTGAGCCAGCCAGGCACCTGCCACAGTCTGTCATTTAATTTCGCTCACTGCCTAATCCAGTGAAGTAGGATCAGAGTAGTTGGATGCAGACAGATTAAGTAAATGAGCAGGTGTCATCCTGCTGGTAAGCACCTTCATCCTGGTCCAGAGTGCTCCAGACCATACTATTTCACCGTGCTATCTTAGTTCTTCTTCCCAAATGGAAATTCTCCAAATTGGGAGAACTAAAACCCAGATTTAGACAACCTATCCTAATTTCCAGAACCAATAAGAGATAACATCTATCGCTTTTATGATGCCAGGAAGAGTCCTTTTTTAAAAAATTACTTATTTTTATTAACATATAATGTATTATTTGCCCCAGGGGTACAGGTCTGTGAATTGCCAGGTTTACACACTTCACAGCACTCACCATAGCACATACCTTCCCCAATGTCCATAACCCCACCACCCTCTCCCCCCGCATCTCCCCAGCAACCCTCAGTTTGTTTTGTGAGGTTAAGTGTCTCTTATGGTTTGTCTCCCTCCTGATCCTGCCTTTGTTTCATTTTTTCCTTTCCTACCCCCCAAACCCCCCGCCCTGCCTCTCAACTTCCTCATATTGGAGAGATCATATGACAATTATCTTTCTCTGATTGACTTATTTCAAGACGAGCCCTTTTAACGTTTAGCTAGTCCATGAAATCTCTTGAAGATTTTCAAATAAAGTTCCTACCATATTGGCTTTTAAATCCTGGATTAGTTTGTCTAGACTGCCATTAAAAAATACCATAGGTTGGGTGTCTTAAATAATAGAAATTTATTTCCTGACGGTTTTGGAGGCTGGAAGTTCAAGATCAAGGTGCTGGCAGGTTTGGTTTCTCGTGAGGCCTCTCTCCTTGTCTTGTAGACGGCCACCTTCTCCCTGTGTCTTCACGTGGCCTTTCCTCTGTGCTCATAACGATCCTGGTAGCTCTACCTCTTTATGTTTTGTGGTAAGAACACTGTTTGCTTTTGTGGTAAAAACACTTAACATGAGATCTACTCTTTCAACAATGTGCAAAAGATCATTAACTGTAGGTACAATGTTGTACATAGCTTTCTAGAACGTACTCATCTTACCCATTGAACAATAACTCCCATTTCCTTCTTCCTGTACCCCCTGGAAACCATCATTCTCCTTTGTGCTTCTATGAGGCTGACTATGATGTACTTCATATGAGTGGAGTCATGCAATATTTGTTCTTTTGTGACTGGCTTATTTCACTTAACATGACTGGGTTTCTCCATGTTGATATATTGGCAGGATTTCCTTATTTTTCAAAGCTGAATAACATTTCATTCTATGTATATACCACATTTTCTCTTTTTCCATTCATGTGTCAATAGAGATTTAGGTTGTTTCCGTATCTCAGCTATTATGAATAGTGATGTAATGAACAGGGGAGTGTGGATATCTCTTTGAGATCCTGATTTCAATATTTTGGCTATCTATCCAGAAGCAGGATTCCTGGATCATATGGCAGTTCTGTTTTTTTTTTTTTTTTTAAGATTTTTGTTTATTTATTTGTCAGAGAGAGAGAGAGAGAGAGAGAGCAAGCACAGGCAGACAGAGTGGCAGGCAGAGGCAGAGGGAGAAGCAGGCTCCCTGCCGAGCAAGGAGCCCGATGCGGGACTTGATCCCAGGACGCTGGGATCATGACCTGAGCCGAAGGCAGCTGCTTAACCAACTGAGCCACCCAGGCGTCCCGGCAGTTCTGTTTTAAGCTTTGTGACAATTTCCAGGCTATTTTCCATAATGGCTCTGTGAATTTACGTTCCCGCTAACAATGCACAAGGGTTCCCCTTTTCTCTACATCCTGGCGAACACTTGACCCCTTTTGCCTTTTTGATAATAGCTATTCTAACAGGTGTAAGATAATATCATTGTGGTTTTGATTTGCATTTCCCCAGGGCTTAGTCATACCGAGCACCTTTTCAAATACCTGCTGCCCATTTGCATGTATTCTTTGGAGCAATGACTCTTCAGATGCTTTGCCCATTTCATAATTGGGTTATTTGTGTTTTTGATACTGAGCTTTAGGAGCTCCTTGTATATTTTGTGTATTAACCTCATATAGATATACGGTTTGCAAATACTGTCCAACATTCCATAGCTTGCCTTTTCGTTCTGTTGTATCCTTTGCCATGCAGAAACTTCTTAGTTTGATGTGATGTAGCTCCACTTGCCTGTTTTTGCTCTTGCTGCCTGTGTTTGGTGTCATATCTAAGAAACCATTGCCAAGACCAACATCAAGAAGCTCTCTGCCTGTTTCCTTTGAGAAATTTTACAGTTTGGGATTTTATTTTTTTTTTTAGATTTTATTTATTTGACAGAGAGAGGGAGGGAGAGAGCATGAGTGAAGGGAGGGACAGAGGGAGAGGGACGGATGGAAAGGGAGAGGAGATGCCCCACTGAGTGCAAAGCCTGACATGGGGCTCGATCCCAGGACCCTGTGATCATGACCTGAGCCAAAGTCAGGTGCTTAACTGACTGAGCCACCCAGGCGCCCCTAGAGTTTCAGGTCTTATGTTTAAGTCTTTAATCTATTTTGAGTTGATTTTTGTGTATGGTGTAATATAAGGATCCAATTTCATTCTTTGGCCTATGGATATCCAGTTTTCCCAAGACCATTTGTTGAAGAGGCCATTCTTTCCCCATTATGTGTTTTTGGTGCTCTTGTTGAAGACCAGTTCACTGTATATGCATAGATTTATTTCTGGGCTCTCTGTGTCTTTTTTTTTTTTTTTTAAGATAAATATAACCTTAATCCCCTTTATTTATTTATCCCATCCCTGTTCCTGCCACCTTCACCTGACAACCACCAGTTTGTTCTCTGTATTTAGAAATCTGTTTTTTATTTGTCTCCTTTTTAATTCGTTTTGTTTCTTAAATTCCACATATTCCACATATGAGTGAAATCATATGGTATTTGTCTTTCTTTGACTTATTTCATTTCTACTAGATCCATTCATGTTGCAAATGGCAAGATCTCATTCATTTTTATGGCTGAGTAATATGCCATTTTATAGACATATATATATATATATCCCATATCTTCTTTATCCTTTCATCTATTAGAGACACTTGTTTCTATATCTTGGCTATTCTAAATGTTACAATAAACACAAGAGTGCATTATCTTTTCAAATAAGTATTTTTGCTTTCTTTGGGTTAAATACCCAGTAGTGGAATTACTGGATCATATGGTAACTCTATTTTAAATTTTTTGAGGGATTCCCACACTGGTTTTTCCATAGTGGCTGTACCAGCTTGCCTTCCCACCAACAGTGCATGAGGATTCTTTTCCCTCCACATCCTTGCCAGAACTGGTTATTTCTTATGATTTTGACATTAGCGATTCTGACAGGTGTAAAGTGACATCTCCTTGTGGTTTCAATTTGCATTTGCTGATGATTAGTGATGCTGAGCCCTTTTTCATGTGTCTGTTGGCCATCTGTATGTCCTCTTTAGAAAAATGTTTATTCATATCCTTTGCCCATTTTTTAATCAAAACTTTTTGGAGGGGGTGTTGAGTTATATAAGTTCTTTATTATTTTGTATCTTAACCCCTTATCGGATATGTCATTTGCAAATACCTTGTCCCATTTAGTAGGTAGACTTTTTTTTTTTTTTAAAGATTTTATTTATTTATTTGTCAGAGAGAGAGAGGGAGAGAGCGAGCACAGGTAGACAGAATGGCAGGCAGAGGCAGAGGGAGAAGCAGGTTCCCTGACGAGCAAGGAGCCCGATGTGGGACTCGATCCCAGGACGCTGGGATCATGACCTGAGCCGAAGACAGCTGCTTAACCAACTGAGCCACCCAGGCGTCCCTAGTAGGTAGACTTTTTGTTTTGTTGATGGTTTCCTTTGCTGTGCAGAAGCTCTTACTTTGCTGTAGTCCCAACAGTTTAATTTTGCTTTTGTTTCCCTTGCCAGAGGAGACGTATCTAGGAAAATATTTCTACGGCTGATGTCAAAGAAATTACTGCCCATGTTTTCTTCTAGGAATTTTATGGTTTCAGGTCTCACATATAAGTCTTTAATCCATTTTCAGTTGACTTTTGTGTATGGTGTTAGAAAGTGGTCCAGTTTCATTCTTTTGTATGTAGCTGTCTAGTTTTCCCAGCAGTATCTGCTGAAGCAACTTTTTCCCTCTGTGGGTCATCTGTGTGTCTGCCTGTTTTTATGCCATTACCAAACTGTTTTAATTTCTGTAGATCTGTAAGATATTTTGAAATCAGAAAACGTGGGGTGGTTCAGTCAGTTAAGTGTCTGCCTTCAGCTCAGGTCATGACCCCAGGGTCCTGGGATCTAGTCCCACATCAGGGTCCCTGCTCACTGAGGGCAGCCTGCTTCTCCCTCTATGCCTCCCCCCGTTTAAGCACTCTCTCTTTCTCTCAAATAAACAAATAAATAAAATCTTAAAAAAAAAAAAAAAGAGGGGCGCCTGGGTGGCTCAGTGGGTTAAGCCGCTGCCTTCGGCTCAGGTCATGATCTCAGGGTCCTGGGATCGAGCCCCGTATCGGGCTCTCTGCTCAGCAGGGAGCCTGCTTCCTCCTCTCTCTCTACCTGCCTCTCTGCCTGCTTGTGATCTCTCTGTCAAATAAATAAATAAAATCTTTAAAAAAAAAAAATCAGAAAGTGTGATGCCTCCAGCATGTTCTTTGTCATGATTGCTTTGGCTATTTGGGATCTTTAATGGTTCCATATGAATTGTAGGATTATTTTTTTTCTATTTCTGTGAAAAATATCATTGGGATGTTGTTGCTCATAGCACTGAATTCTGTAGATCACTTTGGAGAGTATAAACTTTTTTAAAAAGGATTTATTTATTTATTGGGGGGAGGGGCAAAGAGAGAGAGAGAGAAAGAATCTCAAGCAGATTCCTCTCTAAGCGTGGAGCCTAATGTGAGGCCCAATCCCAGGACCCCGAAATCATGACCTGAGCTGAAATTAAGAGTTAGATGCTTAATGAACTGAGCCACCTAGGTGCCCCTGGATAGTGTAGACATTTTAATAATACTGTTTTCCAAGCCGTGAACATAGGATATCTTTCCATTTATTTGTATCTTCTTTAATTTCTTTTATCAAGGTTTTAAAGTTTTTAGCATATCAGTTTTTCATGTCTTTGGTGAAGTTCATTTCCAAGTATTTTAAGTGAGATCATTTTCTTAACTTCTCTTTTGGATAGTTCTTTGTTAGTATGATAAAAATGCAAGTGATTTTTGTAGTTTGATTTGCTATCCTGCCACTTTACTAAATTTATTAGCTCTAACAGTGTGTGTGTGTGTGTGTGTGTGTGTGATCTTTAGGGATTTCTTTTTTTTTCTTTAAGATTTTATTTATTTATTTGACAGAGAGAGATCACAAGTAGGCAGAGAGGCAGGCAGAGACAGAGGAGGAAGCAGGCTCCCTGCTGAGCAGAGAGCCCGATGCGGGGCTTGATCCCAGGACCCTGGGATCATGACCTGAGCCGAAGGCAGAGGCTTCAACCCACTGAGCCACCCAGGCGCCCCTAGGGTTTTCTACATATAAAACTCTGTCATTTGTGAACAGAGATAATTTTCCTTCTGCCTTTCTGATTTGGTGATTTTATTTCTTTTTCTTGCCTCATAGCTCTAACTAGAACTTCCAGTACTACATCGGATAGAAGTGGTGAGAGCAGGCATGTTTACCTTTCCTGATCTTAGAGAAACAGCTTTCATTTTCTCACTGTTGAGTATATTAGCTGTGTGCTTTTTATCTATGTCCTTTATTATGTTGAGGTAGATTATTTCTATAACTAGTTTATTGGGAGTTTTTCTTCATGAAAGTTATTTTTGTGGGAAAATGGGGGCTGAGACTTCTTGTTCAACCCTTTTACTAATGTCACTTCTCTTCCTTCTCTTATAAGGACACCAATCCTGCCAAATTAGGCTGCCACCCTTATGGCCTTATTTAATTTTAATTACCTCTTTAAATGCCCTATCTCCAAATATAATCATAGAGAGGGCTAGGATTTTAACAGATGAATTTTGGGGAGATAGGCACAATTCAGTCTGTTAAAAAAATCCATTTAATTTTTTATCCTCCAAGTAATATAATAGATAAAGATGTCTGAGAAGTTGTGTCACCTGCTTAAGTTTCTCCAGCCGGTAAGTGACATGGCCTGAAGAGGATGGGGATTTGAAGGTCTGGGTGCTAATTAACTAAACAGCTCATGGATCTGCTCACTCTGAAAGCTGATTCGTCATCACCTTCTTTCTCCGTTCCCATCATGACTTGTCCCCAGAGGTTCAACAACAGGTGGCAAAAGAGGAAAACTACAGACCTTCACAGGGCATGGGAAGATGATTGCTTTGCTCTGCTTCTCCTGTAAAACAGGATTGCTGGAAAAGCAGAGTCCTGCATGGCAGGGCCAGGGCCCTGCAGGCATATGGGCTACAGAATATTTTAGAATAATACACTTTACAGTGGTAAAGATTATAAAAATAACCTGTCCCTGATTTTAAAAAAAATGAATCTAGGGGCACCTGGCTGGCTCAGTAGGTTAAGTGTCTGACTCCTAGTCTCAGCTCAGGTCTTGACCTCAAGGTCGTGAATTCAAGCTCTGCACTGGGCTCCACACTAGGCATGGATCCTCCTTAAAAATCATTATCATAATCATAATAAAATAAAATCTAAGCAATATAGAAAAGTACAAAAGAAGAGTAAATTCTCTCATCTGGCTGACCCAAATGCATTCTTCAGACGCAATTATTGCTACTTTTGAGTATGCATTCCGAAATATATTTTAAGCCCATATATAATATATGTAAATTATAGTGTGGTAATACTATACTTATTGTTCTGCAATGTATTTTTTAATTTCTTAGCAGCTTATCGTTGACATGTTTTCATATTAATAGGCTCAGTTCCATCTCAGTCTTCATAATGATGGCAAAATATTTCATTATAGGGATAGGTATATCCTTGTGATTTATTTAACCATTACTTTTTTAAAAAAATCTTTATTTATTTATTTGACAGAGAAAGAGATCACAAGTAGGCATAGAGGCAGGCAGAGAGAGAGAGGGAAGCAGGCTCTCTGCTCAGCAGGGAGCCTGATGCGGGGCTTGATCCCAGGACTCTGGGATCATGACCTGAGCTGAAGGCAGAGGCTTTAACCTACTGAGCCACCCAGGCACCCCATATCTAACCATTCCTATAGTAGACTGAATCATGGTCGTCCCCCCACAAATGCCAATATCCTAATCCTAGAACCTGAAAGTGTTACTTTATTTGGAAAAGAAGTCTTTGCTGATGTGATTGAGTTGAGATGGAGGTATTACCCAGGATGATCTGGGTGGGTTCTAAATGAATCACAGGCATCCTCATAAGAGAAAGGCAGATGAAGATCTGACACCAGTGGGGTGGAGGTGATGTGTGGACAGAGGCAGAGTTCGGAGTGTGGCAGCCACCAGCTGGCTAAGTCTAGCAGTCATTCAGGAGTTGCATGAGTTGAAGATGGAAGACGCAAGACCTGGGTTCTTTCCTGGAGCCTCCAGAGGTAGTGCCGTCCTGCCGACCCCTGATTTCAGACCACGGCTAGTGATTTCAGACTTTCGGCTTAGAGAACTGTAAAAGAAGAAACCTGTGTTCTTTTAAGCTACCGGGTCTGTGGTCATTTGTTACAGCAGCTGCAGGAAAAGAATACAGGTCTGTGATTGATGGACATTTGGGGTATTTCCACTATTATGAATAGGAGTTATAATAAATAGCCTGTACTTATAGCTTTACCCGCTGTTCAATCATATTTGTAGGACAGATTCCAAGAAATAGGGTATCAGAGGCAGAGGATAAGAGACATACAAAAGACTTCATTGGGCTTAAGGAGAATATTTATGCTTTCCAAATGGATTCAGGTACTATATAACAAAATGTGTGCCTTTGACTTTATAGCTTTAAAAATGTGTAGCAAAAACAATCAAGACTAAAATCAAATGTCCTACCCACTCAAGTCGAGAATCAACCTAGAGAACAAAACAAACATGAAAAAATGAAACAAAATGAAGTAATAAATAAAAAGGTAAAAATCAATGAAATAGTGAATAATAGAAAAAAAGAGTATTTTAACATAGCCCGTGTTTCACCAATATAATTAATTAGGTAAATAAGCCTCTGGAAAGACTGAGAAAGGGAGAAACCCTGCAAATAAACAAATCCCAGAGTGAAAAGCAGGAAATCAGATATGAGAGATTTAAACACAATGAAAGAATATAAAAATACTTCATACATGAAAATATAAAGGGCAAAAAATTGACTTGAAAAGAAATAGGAACCTTGAACAGACTTATGAATCTCTTGAGAAAAAGTATCTCGAAGATCTCCTCCTATGCACATTAAAAATCACAGGTCCAGATGGTTTTGTGAATGTATTCCTCCAATCTCTCCAGGAGTATATAATTCTCATTTTACACAAATTGTTCCGGAGACTGGAAAAATAAGAAAGCCTGCTTGACTCATCTTCTGAGCCTAGCATAAACTCAGTTCCAAATCTATATCAGGAGAGCAGAAGAGAAGACATTTCTAGGTGTGGGCAGATGGAATTGTGGTAATTACAATACTTCCAGGTCTTCCCCCGGTTTTCGGGTGTGTTATTAACCCGCGGGAGGTTCGGTGGGGCCTCTTAGATTCTGACCAATGCCTTATGAGCTCAAGTGGTGTGTTACTCCTAGGCCGGTGTGCTCAATGGCTGGTCTGAGACCCCCGGGTTCTCTCTGCCTTTGTGGTGGCAACCAGCAATGTGTGAGATGGCACTTGCCCCATCAGCCTGGGTCTCTCAATGGCAACGATGAGCAGAATCACATCCCTGCTGACTTGTGATAGTCAGGTGACATAGGTATTTTGCTATTTTAAGCCACTGTGATTTGGGGGATTGCTATTACGGTGTAATCTAGTGCACCCTGGCCAACACAATTGTCACTTAATGCTCACTGTCCCTTCTGATGGTCTTCCAGTGTGCCCACCCATACTGCAAAACCCGGACAACTAAATACAACCCCTTTCAGTCTCCTTTGCAGCTAGAGTTCTTGATGTGATTAAGTTCCACCAATCAGATGCATAGAAGTGCAAAGTGTGAGGCAGGCCATCTTCCTAATGCTCCTGCCATTGCTTTGCTTAGCATGATCGCGGGGACGTGACTGGTGCAACACTGAGGAGACTAGCCACTAGTCTAGTGTCCAGTCACTAGCTTTGAGGATCACAGTGTCTGATAACCTCTGGCAGCCAGCTCTCCGTCCTCCCCTCCCCATCTAAGGGAGTGGTAACAGCTCTCTGGTCTGTTCTGAGGGTCTCTTCTGGAGACCCTGCCTAGAGCTAGCTTTTTCTTCCCTTTTAATAATTTTATGAGCACCCATTCCCTGTATTTACTTATTTTTTTCATTCTTTCTTTATTTTTTTTAAGTAGGCTCCATGCCCAAAGGTGGGGCTTGAACTCACAACCCTGAGATCAAAAGCAGGTTCTCTACCAACTGGGCCACCCAAGCATCACAGCGACAAGATCTAATTTACTGTTTTATTTATTTATCCAGTGCCTTAGATATAAGCCCTTTTGCTTTTATGATTTCTTACCTGCAATTAAACCTTGACTAATTTAGGGCTTACCTCACTTTATAAATATAGATGCAAAAATTCTGAATTAAATATTGGTCAACCAAATCTAACAGTATGTATATGTATATGTATATGTGTGTGTGTGCATATGTATATATAATGCAAGGATGCTTCAACATTAGAGAATCTCTATATGCAACTGACTCTATTAATGGACTAAAAGAGAAAAGTCACAAAATACCATTAATACAAAAAAATTGATCTAATTAAGCAACTCTTATGACAAGAACTCCCAGAAAACTAGAATAGATGGTAATTTTTTTAAAAAATAAAAGCTATCATGTTAGTTAGGGTATAGTGAACTGCTATAAGAAAAAGTTCTAGGGGCACCTGGGTAGCTCAGTTGTTAAGTGTCTGCCTTCAGCTCAGACCATAATCCCAGGGTCCTGGGATCGAGCCCCGCATCAGGCTCCCTGCTCTGTGGGAAACTTGCTTCTCCCTCTCCCACTTCTGCTTATGTTCCCTTTCTCACATTGTCTCTCTCTGTCAAATAAATAAATAAAATCTTTAAAAAAGAAAAAAGAAAAAAGTTCTAAAACAATGGCTTAAAAACCATTTCTTTCTTTCTCACGTACTCATCTCACTGTGAGTAGGCCAGACCAGGAGGATGGATGGCTCTGTTCCATGGCATCATTGGGGGTTCCAAGTTTCTTCCAAGTTATAGTTCCACCATCCCACAGGGATGTCATTGTCTTGGTGGAAGCTAGGTGGCTGCCATGAGCAGGTTCCTGCTGCTAGAAGGAAAGACATCATGAAGGAGGCCGCCCATTGTCTTAAGTACCAGACCCAGAGTGACTGATATTTCACGTTCCAATGATGATAATGTAGACACATGGCCTCATCAAACTGGAAGTAAGTCTAGGAAATATGCCAAGCTCTAACTCAGTTGTCATGTGTACACAACCATTATGCACCATTCCAGAGTTGCTTGGCTACGCCTACCTTCGTCCCTTGCAAGGGTACTCCCTGGTGACAGCTCACGTCATTCCTGGGGCCTTACTGACTGAGAGGTGAAAAGAGGAGACCTGAGTGAGTCATGGTGAGTCCTGACCTGGCACTTTTTTTGAAAGCATGCTGGACAGTGCTGCTCCCATGATCCGAGAAGTCCCCAAATGTCTCTTAGCCACATTGGCCAGTTTCCCAGAAGCCACCAAGGGGACTGAGTGATGAATCCAGACACGAAGGGGGTAAGGCCTCCCAGGCTGACCTCCACCCTGAGGAGATAGGACATGGCAGGATACCAGCGGAAACAGAGTTCCCTTTCCCACCCTACCAGACTGTTCTGTGACTCGGTCATTTCATACAGCCTCTCCGGAAACGTCCTGAGGAATCTGAGCAGCTGTTCCGGGGAAGCTGTGACAGCCTGAGAACACCTTCCTCCATTACTTTCCCCCTCCCGCCTCGCTTCCCTGACTTTTACCCCCCTGGAGTTGCTCATCTCCCCACTAGAGCGATAGCATGTAAGTGGTGTTGTTTTTCAGGAAAAATGTGCTGGGACACCATGGAAGAGGGGAAGGCTGGATTATGGTGAACAACTAGGAGTCTCTCTATCCAAGGCCCATGGAAAGCATCTTACTCAATGGAAGAACTTTGTTTTGTTTGTTTGTTTTTGTAGATTTTATTTATTTATTGAGAGAGAGAGAGAGCACAGGCAGGCAGAAGGGCAGAGAGAGAGAGGGAGAAGCAGGTTCCCTGCCCAGCAGAGAGCCCAATGCAGGGCTCGATCCCAAGACCCCAAGACCATGACCAGAGCCAAAGGCTGATGCCCAACTGACTGAACCACCCAGACGCTGCTGTTTTTCTTCTTTAAAATTGAAGTATGGTTAACACACATGTTACATTAGTTTCAGGTTTAAAAACACAATGATTCCATAGCTCTACATGTTATGCTGTGCTCACTGCAAATGTAGCTAGCATCTGTCACCACAAAGCACCATCACAGTGCCATTGACTATATATTCCCTATGCTGCACCATTCACCCCCTTGACTTGCTCATTCCATAACTGGAAGTCTGTACCTCCTACTGCCCTTCACTCATTTTGCCCATCTCTCCATCCCTCCCCGCTGGCAACCATCCGTTTGTTCTCTGTAATTATGGGTCAATATCTTCTTTTTGTTTGTTTTGTTTTTTAGATTCCACATATAAATAAAATCATGTGGCACTTACCTTTCTCTATCTGACTTATCTCACTTAGCATAATACCCTCTAGGTATATCCATGTTGTCGCAAATGGCAAGATTTCATTCTTTTTTATGGCTGAGGAATATTCCATTATATATGTGTGTATACACATATCTATCATATATACATGTAATATCATATATGTGTCATATATACACATATCTATCATATATACATATATGATATATATATATCACATCTTCTTTATCCATCCATCTATCAGTGGACACTTGGGTTACTTCCTTATCTTGGCTATTGTAAATAATGCAGCAGTAAATAAAGGGTTGTTTTATTTTTTTTTTGAATCAGTGTTTTTGTTTTCTTTGGGTAAATACTTAGTAGGGAAATTACTGGATCATAGGGTAGTTCTATTTTTAACTTTTTGAGGAACCTCCATACCGTTTCCCACAGTGGCTGCATCAGTTTGCATTCCCACCAACAGTGCACAAGGATTCCTCTTGCACCACATCCTTGACAACACTTGTTTCTGGTGTTTTTGATTCCAGCCATTCCAGCTGGCATGAGGGGTATCTCACTGTGGTTGTGATTTGCATGTCCCAGACAACGAGTGATGCTGAACATCTTTTCACATGCCTCTTGGTCATCTAGATGTTTTCCTTGGAGAAAGGACTCTACAGGTCCTTGTCCAATTTTTAATTGGATTATTTGGGTTTTTTGTTTTGAGTTGTACAAGTTCTTTATATATTTTGGACATTGACCCCTTATCAGATATATCGTTTATAAATATCTTCTCCCATTCAGTAGGTTGCCCTTTTTATTTTGTTAATGGTTTCCTTCACTGTGCAAAAGCTTCTTATTTTGATGAAGTCCCAATAGTTTATTTTTGCTCTTGTTTCCCTTATGTCAGGAGACAGATCTAGAAAATTGTTGCTAATGGGATTTTGTTTTTTTAAAGGCCTATAAAAACATTATTGTCTTATTAGTGACTAAATGAAGAGAATTTTATAAGTGCAAAGTCTCCCTAGAAGAGGATGAGCAGAGGCGCCTGCATGGCTCTGTCAGTTGGGCGTCTGCCTTTGGCTCAGGTTGTGATCTGTTGTCCTGGGGTGGAGCCCCAGATAGGACTCCCTGTTCAGCAAGGAGTCCACTTCTCCCTCTGCCCCTCCCCGACTTATGCTCTTTATCTCAAATAAATAAATAAAATCTTAAAAAGAAGAAGAGGATTTGTAAAATACATGTTCCCAGGCTGATCTCTCAGCTTTCCCAAGACCAAATGGTCATGGCTCACAGTTCCAGAGTAGCCTGTATTTGGGGTGGCGGAGGACGGGATCTTTTTGGAAGTTCCCACCCACATAGATCTTAGTCTACAGAGGTGTGTTCAGAGCTGGATGGATCTGGCTAAGAGCTAGGCGTGGCAGGCAGCTGTCCCAGGCAGCAGAGCCCTGCTGTCCAGGGGCTGACTGAGCCCCCTGCCTCATGAGCGATGGCTCCGAGGCAGAGAGGTCTAAGTCTGGTTCCAAAGTGTTCTGGGCTCTACCTGTTTTTTCTTCTAAGAGCTTTATGGTTTCAGGTCTCATGTTTAGGTCTTTAATCCATTTTGAGGGTTTTTTTTTTTTTTTTGTGCCTGGGGTAAGTAAGTGGTCCAATGTTCTCAGCACCATTTATTTAAGATTTTTGTCTTCTCCCCTTAGTATGTTCTTGCTTCCTTTGTTGTAAATTAGTTGACCGTGTAATTGTGAATTTATTTCTGGGCTTTCTATTCTGTTCCATTGATCTGTGCGTCTATTTTTCATGCCTCTACCATACTGTTTTGATTATTATAGCTTTGTAGTGTATTTTTAAATATAGGATTGTGCTTTGTTCTTCTTTCTCAAGATTGTGTTGGCTATTTGAGGTCTTTTGTGGTTCCATACAAATTTTAGGATTATTTGTTCTAGTTCTGTGAAAAATGTCATTGGTATTTTGATAGGGATTGCATTGAATCTGTAGATTGCTTTAAGTAGTATAGATAATTTTAGAATATTAATTCTTTCAATTAAATTCAATTCATTATATTGAGCATGTATCTCTTTCCATTTGTTTGCACCATCTTCAATTTCTTTCATCAATATTTTATATTCCAAAGAAGAACATTAGATGTATTCCTTATTATAAAATCAGAAATAAGGAAAAGATGCCTGATAACACCACTACTGTTCAACACAACACTGATCGCTCTAGTCAATGCCAAGAGGCATTAAAGGGACCTTAAAAGGTAAAAGGGTAATAATAGAAGAAATAAAATTGTCAGTATTTGCAAATGATATGCTCAACTATAACCCAACAAAATCAACAAATAAACTATTAAAATATATGAGTTTAACAAGGTCGCTAGAAAAAAATATCACCTTACAAGATTCACTAGCATTCATTCTTCATACCAGCAATGACAACCACAAGGTATATGAGAGAACACGATGCCTGTCACAAGTACAAAAATTAGGAAGTACTGAGGAAGTAAAGTACCAAAGAGGCACTTAAAACCTCTTTGGAGAAAATTTGAAAACATTAAAAAAGGAAATAGAAAATAATCTGAATAAATGGAGAGACAGTGCACAGTGTTGAACGGGATGATTTAATATTGTAATGATGCTAGTTTCCTTCCAATTAGTCTATGTATGCAATGCAATCGAAGAAATATTCCGGTTGGATTTTTTGGGGGATCTCTACCATCTTCCTGTAAAATGTCTAAGAAAGGACACATGTCCATAAATATCTAGATTCATGTTGAAATACAGAAGAACTACAAGGAAGGCTCACCTTCCCAGATATCAACACATATCATAAAGCCACAATAACAAAAGAAGTATGGTAATTGTGGGTGAACAGACTAGCCCAATGGGACAGAACAGAGAACTCAGAAATATACCTTTGTATGTAGGAGAACTTGACAGATGATAAAGTTGGCACCACACCAACTATAAGTGACCTATACATGGATTAATTTCCTATGGAAAGATAAAACCATCAAGTTAAGGGGTACCTGGGTGGCTCAGTGGGTTAAGCCTCTGCCTTTGGCTCAGGTCATGATCTCAGGGTCCTGGGATCGAGCCCCACATTGGGCTCTCTGCTCAGCAGGGATCCTGCCCCCCCCCCCCCCCCCGCCGCCTGCCTCTCTCTGCCTACTTGTGATCTCTGTCTGTCAAATAAAAAATAATAAAAATAAAAATAAAAATTTAAAAAACCCCATCAAGTTAAAAGAAGAAAATGTAGGAGAGTGTCTTTGTGATGACGGTGGGGTTGAAAAATTTCTTAAGCAGGACCACACCAACCACAAGTTAAAATAGTTAATAGATTATATTACATTTAGATTAAGAATTTATTTTAAATAGGTGATGGGGATTAAGGAGTGTACTTGTGAAGAGCACGGGGTGTTACTGGAAGTGTTGAATCAGTACATTGTACACCTGAAACTAATATAACACTGTATGCTAACTACTGGATTGTTCTTTAAAAAAAGAATTTATTTTGAATAAACTACAATAGGCAAGTTGACAATTGGGGCACAGATAGGGAGGTTTTACATCATTAAAAAGTGACACAAATAAAATCTAGATTATAAAGTAAATCCAATAGAAAAATGCACAAAGGCTAACATTGCTCAACTTCATTAGGTAACCAAGAAACACAAAATAAAAATGAAACATTACTTTAGAGCCACAGGGCTGGCAAACATTAGGGTAGAGAGTGAGACAACCAAGTGTGGGTCTCTGGAGAACAGTATACCAGTACTCAGGGACCTGGCATATATTCCACGACCCATCCAGCCTGCTCCTGGGCAAATAAATATGCCAGAGAAACTTGCTCCCAGCCCATGAATGGACAGATCCACGGGTGTTCCCTTCGGCCTCTGTGTGGGAGTGGGGCCGTTGGAGGCAATCAAGCTTTCATTGGTGGAGGAATGGGGCACGTACTATGGAACACTTTTCAGTCATCAGGTGCTGTGAGCTAGATATGCACATGCATCATGGATGGAACTTACATCAGAGAGTTGACTGAAAGAAGCAGATGAAGACTGATGGCATGGTATGGCTTCTATATATTTTTACAAGTATGCCAGCAAGGTCAGGGAAGGAGGAGGTGCTCCTCCTTACTTATCATGTCCATTAAAGTGGGTGCCTACCCACTTTTTCAGGGAACTGAATGGGAGAAAAGGAAACAGAAGAACAGGGCGCCCAGGTGGCTCATTTGGTCGAGTGACTGACTCTTGATTTCAGCTCAGGTCAGGAGACGGAGTCCTGTGTCCACTGAGCATGGAGCCTGTTTAAGATTCTCTCTGCCTGCCTCCCATTTGTACTCTCGCTCTCTCAAAATAAAAAATTAAATTAAATAAAAAACCAGGAGACTGATGATGGGAGATGCTGTAGATAGTATCAAGGAATGTAATGAACTCAACTTTCTGCACCTGCTTTCTAAAAACAAAATTTTAAAATTCTAGTTGTCTTGTGTGTGTGTGTGTCTACAGTATGTCCTACATTATTCTAGGGGCTCAACAAGCACCTTAATTAATTGTTTATGTATCTATTATTCTGCAAGTCTGTGAGGGTCTCAAGAGCAGTACCCATACTTCCTTCTTGTTCTCTTGGTACCTGGCCCAGAGCAAGGAATAAATCATTTTCTTGACTAAAACCTCAGAACATTCTTGAAACCAGCTTATACACTCCTCAAAAGCCTAGAAACGTAGAACCAAAGAATGTGATACCTAGAAACAAGACTTCTAATTCTACCGCATTATTTTCAAGGCTCAAGATCGAAAAGTAAATACTTGGGTTTATTTATTTATTCCTGTGTGTGTGTGTGTGTGTGTGTGTGTGTGTGTGTGAGAGAGAGAGAGAGAGAGAGAGAGAGAGAGAGACACAGTATGGGGGGGGGCAGAGGGAGAAGGAGAAGGAGAAGCAGACCCCTTTGAGCAGGGAACCTGACGTGGGGCTCGATCCCAGGACCCTGAAATCATGACCTGAGCAGAAGGCAGTCGCTTAACTGACTGAGCCACCCAGGTGCCCCTGCTTGTTTTTGTCCTCATTTTCTATCTCCCCTCACTGGCTCCTTGCCTTCTCTTGGTTCCCAGGGTTCTTGGCTGTCCTCTCCTTCTGGGCGGGAAAGTCCATTGGCAATGGAATTAATGTGTAATCCTTCCTGGTTCAATGAATGAGAGGGCAGGAGCTTGCTATCACAGCAATAATCCAGCAACATCAGGCCCATAAAAAATGCTGCTCCCTGCTTCAGGCTCTCCTGTGGCTCAGGATAACGTCTCTACCTGACGTTCAAGTCCTTCCAGATCTGCTCAGCCATCCAACCCCTTGCTCTTGGCACTTGAAGGAATAGGATCTTGGGTACACCCACGGTCACTCCTTTCAGTTTCTAAATTTCAATAACAAATTATTTTAATCAAAAGAGTTAAAATGAAAACGAAGTAAGGAAGTCATTTGGAAGTGTTTTCTTGTGCCTGCCTGTCTCCTGCCGTGGCAGTCTGCAGCAGACGCCAGGTCCAGTGTCCTTGGGTCTCCTCCTCCCTGCTCGGCTGTAAGTAACAACTCCTCTCCTCTCACTTTCCGGAACTGTTTGGCAGAGAAACAACCACATGCCAGTGTGAACAGGTCCGAAAGCGCTCTCAGCCCTAACCCCTGTGCTGGGAGTTTCAGCTCTGTCCCTCCAGAGGCACTGCTTTCCCATCTCCACCCTGCTTCAGGCCCTGGCAGGCTGACCTCCTGGGAAAGCATCCCCAGGCATCCTCACCCTCAGCTTCTGATTGGGTTCGGCCAGAGAAGAGACAGCAGGAGGATTAGCCTGTTGCAATGTGAGATCTGTTCTCTTTCAGGACCCGGAATGATACAACCCTTGGCTAACTCCAGTTCTCTCCTGGGAGGCCATCCCATTTCTTTGTGGCGATTTTCTCTCTGGAGTCTCATTGCCCTTTTCAGCAATGCAGGTTTGGTTAAAGGCCAGCCTGGCTCCCCTAAATGTTCTCAGGGAACAGGAGAGGAAAACTCCATGCCAAGTCTATAACATGGCCCTGTTTCCTCGGCTGGTATCAGATTTGCTAAATAAGCAGGGACCCTAGGAAATGGGATTCCCCTTGGCACTCTCCCCTCACTGGGCTACTTGCCTTTCATTTGTATATACATAGGAAGACCACTCAAAGAACTGTTCCTTGAACAAAGAACACACACTCCAAGGTCACCGGTACTTTCTGTCTGGATGTAGGGGAGTCTGGGTATCAACTGCCATTCTCCCCAGCATTCCAGACATCCTGTTGGTTGACCTTTACCAGTACCTGCCATTCCTCCAATTTGCCACCCTCTCCCTCATTCTCTTTGCTTATGTCCTTGCTCAGCTGTACCCTCTTCCCCACCCTGCTTTGGCCAACTTCTGCTTTTCCCAGCAGAGAGGTCTGCCTCCTACAGGCAGTCTTCCTTAACCTAAGTTAAGTCTAAGTTAAATCCCCTATTATAGCACCTTCTTGGGCTGTGTTGTAATGATCTCTTTGTGGCTTCCACTGAGAAGTGAGGAAGTTAATATTAGCTTGGTCTTTCAAAGTCTGCCTGGCCGTTCATCAGACTGGAATAAAAGACACCAGAAAAATCAGTTCCAATGTTAATAAATATTTCTCTCAAGGACACTGTAGCTATAAAGTTTCTCAAAAAAAAAAAAAAAAAGAAAGAAATCCTGTCTTGGAGGGAGTACTGCTCCCTTATTCCTGGGGAAACTTTTCTCTAAAATCACATACTACCAGAAACTTACAGGTTTGGAATTGTGTTAGTAAAAATGACACATACACTGCAAAATGGAAACAAAAATTAAGCGAAGCAAGAGAGGTGTTAGTTAAAGCTACAGTGGTACTCATATTGCAGTATATAAACATACAAATCAGCAAACACATTGTATACCTTAAAGTCACACAATGTTGTATGTCAATCATAATAAAAAATGTTAAAAAAGAAACATCCTCTTTTTGCCTGGAGGGGTCAAAGTTATTGACATAGAGAAACAGCCTCTTTTTACAACCCAGGTGCAGAGTTTACAACCTAGGCGAGGAGCGTGGGATCAGGACACAACATTGCACAGCTATTGTAACTTTATTGTTTCCAAGGAAAGGGGTCCCTTGGTCCATGTCACAGTCCAAGACTTATTATGATACCTTGATGCACAGCCTTGCTTTGCTCTGAGTTTGCAAAATCCCGTTTTGTTGACATCCTCCTAAACTCCTTCCTTCCTCCTAATTCTGTAATTCTCTCGTTTCCTTCACTTGGTGGGACACCCTATGCGTCCTCAATTGTGCACTTCCTACAGTATGTCAGTGAACCTGACTTCATCACACCGAGGTTTGTTCCTGGTGGTCTGGAGCTGATTAAGTTAAGATAGCAAACAGTTCATCACAGCACCTAATAAAAGCAGTGTCTGTGAGTGAAAGAGTGAGGGAGGGATGCATTCCCCTAGTGAGGCAGGAAATGTGCCTAAGGCCCTATCTACCTTGGACAGTTTTGGTGAAGATCCTGGAGTCAGAGCAGTGTCTGAATCCCAGCTTGCCATTTTACAAAAGCATGTGATCAAAATACATTTCTTCCTTCTATGACCTTCGGTTTCCTCCTCTCCAAAGTGGTGATGATGTTTTCTTGCATATAATCACCTCTCTCTTACAAGGTTGTAATTGTCAAAAAAGATCGTCCAAGAATTGGAAATGGGCAAAAGAGATGACTGGGTGTCCATTCAGGGCAATGCTGGCCATTGTGTGGGGGAGCTTCTGAGACACCTGATTCCATTCGGTTGTGTATTTGACTTGCGTTGCCGACGCTTTTCTTTTCTTTTTTTTTTAAATTTTTTATTTTTTCAGCGTAACAGTATTCATTATTTTTGCACCACACCCAGTGCTCCATGCAATACGTGCCCTCTCCAATACCCACCACCTGGATCCCCCAACCTCCCACCCCCCGCCCCTTCAAAACCCTCAGATTGTTTTTCAGAGTCCAGAGTCTCTCATGGTTCACCTCCCCTTCCAATTTCTCTCAATTCCCTTTTCCTCTCCATCTCCCCTTGTCCTCCATGCTATTTGTTATGCTCCACAAATAAGTGAAACCATATGATAATTGACTTTCTCTGCTTGACTTATTTCACTCGGCATAATCTCTTCGAGGCTTTTCCTTTCTTTTTTTTTTGCCCCAAACAACTCTCTAAGGGTAGAAATTAAGTTGAGAAAACCAGTGGTAACATTTCCTGTTCATAGTAATACAAGTGATTCCTGTTCATAAAAATGAAAGTTAATTTTGCCTGGTGGAAAATATAAATTTATATAATTCCATTTCTTATTTGAGCCAGTTTTAACATTTTACTGGTTTCTGGGGTGCCTGGGTGGCTCAGTGGGTTAAAGCCTCTGCCTTCAGCTCAGGTCATGATCTCAGGGTCCTGGGATCGAGCCCCGCATGGGGCTCTCCGCTCAGCAGGGAGCCTGTCTCCCCTTCTCTCTCTGCCTGCCTCTCTGCCTACTTGTGATCTCACTCTCTGTGTCAAATAAATAAATAAAATCTTTTAAAAAAATCATTTTACTGGATTCCTATTAATTAATGAGTTGAATAAAACTTTTGACATGTTTATTCCACATTTGTACCTGAGTCATGAATTTACCTAAAAATTACAATTTAGGGGGCACCTGGATGGCTCAATTGGTTAAGCTGGCCGCTCTTGATTTTGGCTCAGGTCTTGATCTCAGGGTCCTGGGATCTACCTAGCATAGGGCTCTGCACTCAGCTGGGAACCTGCTTCAGGATTCTCACTCTGCCCCTCCCTCCATGTGTGTTCTCTCTCTCAAATAAATTCATAAATCTTAAAAAAAAAAAAAAAATATATATATATATATATATATATATATAGTTTAGCATAATGAAGAGCAGCAATAGATTTAAAATGCTTACTCTGTTAGAGACCATTGAGAAATAGTTATGGTGATTACTTCCTTGGTAGATTGAGGTAGTAGACAGAACATGCTAGTAGATCAGCATAGACCTAGGAGTCAGTCCAAGCCAAGGCTCACAGGCGAGGCCATTGAGGACGGATTCTGGCTGAGTGGATAAGCTTTGCCCTTCATCTTAGGTGTCTCTTGGTTTCAAGCACAGAACCCCACCTGCAATGATTGGCAGGGACAGGGTGCTTATACCACAAAACACAGGTTCAACAGCCAGGCTTCAGGAAGAGCAGACAGCACAGGGATCTGCAGACATTTTCCTTGCCTAGGGAAGACGCTTTCCCTCCAACTCTCACCTCTGTCGGTTTGTTGGCTTGATTGTCTATGCCTTCACACTGACCTTGTCCCCACAGCCAGGGACATGGCTGCCATAGCTCCCAGGCCTCCCTCCCCAAGACTCGTCGTACCAGGAGAGAAAGATGTTCTTTTCTCAATGTAGTTCCGAAGTGTTCCAAGAATGTCTCTAAGCGGTCTAGTTTAGAAAGCTGCCCATCTCAGAACATTCCGTTGTGACCATGTAAGAAAAATATATTTGTCATGGGAACCACAGGGGTGGAGCTGGGGAGGGAGCAAATCTGGGAAGAAGGGTCAGATTGTTCATCTGAGAGGTCAGAATATTCCTTCCTCCTCCTCTCATGACTGGCTTGGAAATTGAAGTGTAACCTACATAGAACTGGTCAGACTGCATTGCAGGGGATAAGCTGTGGAGGTGAGGGGTAGCAGGAACATCAGGGTAGGGGCTAATACATGGTGCTGAGAACAGTGAGTTAGAGAAGCAATGGACTCATATAGATATATTAATGATCCTGTATATGCTAGCCAGAGTCCTGGCCTCCTTACAAATCTCCATTAGTCTTCACAGAAGCCCACTGGTGAGGCGGGATAGCCTTCACTTCCCACTCAGTTTCAGATAAGGACACGGAGGCCCAGAGAGGTCATACAGCTCTGAAGTAGCAGAGCCAAATTGGAGGCAATGGAATGGACTTTGGGTTTTATAAGCATATATTAGGATATAACTTGGACATGACTCTGTTCTTAATTATCTTCCTTTCTCTGGAGTACTGACTCGTCTGAGCAGAATAACCATGCCACAATGAAAGTCTATGGAAAGACCGTGGGGCTGACCTTTGCATAAAACCCAGGCAAATAAGTGCTCACTTACTGGGTACAGGAAGAAGGCCTCCAATCGGGCAAACCGGTGTGATTAGGGAAGGGGGAAATGAAGGCTGAAATGTCTAATAGGGAGATACTTCTCTTACAGAGGTAGTCTTTAGACTGTGAAACTTGGACCTTGAGTAACAGCTGAGGCCAGACCCAGATGCTTGAATGAAAGGAATTTGTCTTAGAAGAGGCCACTCATTGGGACGCCTGGGTGGCTCAGTTGGTTAAGCAGCTGCCTTCGGCTCAGGTCATGATCCCAGCGTCCTGGGATCGAGTCCCACATCGGGCTCCTTGCTCGGCAGGGAGCCTGCTTCTCCCTCTGCCTCTGCCTGCCATTCTGTCTGCCTGTGCTCGCTCTCTCTCCCTCTCTCTCTCTGATAAATAAAAAAAAAAAAAAAAAAAAAGAGGCCACTCATGAACTTTACAACACTGGCCTATGGTGAGGGAATCGAATGACCCTTTTAATGCTCTGTCTTCAGGGCTGGTTCTGCGACAGCAGTCAAATTCCTTTGAATCCGCTTTGACAGTTCCATTAGAAAACAGAATGCCCGAGCTCTCATTTCACCAGCTGGTGGGCAAGTCCTGGAAATACCGAAGCTATCGGAGTAGTGATTCCGTTCCTGAGATCTGGGCCTCATTGAGACAACCATATTTTCTGAACCCCAAAGCAAGACTTATGAATGACAAGTGATTTTTTAAAAGTGATTTTGTTGATACCTCTCTTTGAACAAATCTAGGGCAGGAACAGATAATCACGTTTATTTATTTTTTTTTAAGATTTTATTTATTTATTTGACAGATGGAGATCACAAGCAGGCAGAGTAGCAGGCAGAGAGGGGGGTGGGAAGCAGGCTCCCTGCTGAGCAGAGAGCCCGATGCGGGGCTCAATCCCAGAACCCTGAGATCCTGACCCAAGCCGAAGGCAGAGGCTTAACCCACTGAGCCACCCAGGCACCCCCAGATAATCACATTTATTGAAAAGAAAGAAAGAAGTCTGAGCCATGTCCGAAGCATTGACACCAGGGAACCTAAGCAGGGGGAGGGGCTGGCGAGGCAGGGAAGACTGAACCTTTGCCAGCTGCCACACTCCAGGTGGCTGCTACAGCCTCAGTGTATCTGTCTCTGAAGTGAAAGTAATACCGGCCGGAGAGCAGTGGGAAGACAGTTGATCAAGCCTATTGTCCTAGAACAGTGGTAACAGCAGATGGGACTGAGTGAAAACTAAAAATTAGGCCCTCTCCACAACAGCTGATTTCAGTTTGAAAACTATGTCCCTTATTTTTCCTCTTTTATGCATCTTCTTGCATTTTATGTTTTCTTATGAACGCAAATTAACTAGATGGTAAGGATCTATCTATACTGAGGTGTGAGTGACACCTCAAAGCCATCAAGTACACTCATTTGGAAAATTAAATGTTTTTATCCAAAATAGTTGGAAAAAGAACTGAGATAGTTGGAAACTATCTATTAATGGTGCAGATCTACTGTAACCAAAGAGGAAAAAAACTCAATATGCGTAGAAAAACCGATAGATACGGTATAATAAAGAAAAATCAGGAATAGGAGACTAGGGCCAGGTAAGGAGGGAGTGGAATTCCCAATAGGAACTGAAATGATTGGGAGCCAATTAGGGAAAGAACAGCTCTAAAACAGGAAATCCACTTACTTGTGGAGCGTAGGGAATAACACAGAGGACGTTAGGAGAGGGATAGGAAAAGTGAATTGGGGGAAATTGGAGGGGGAGATGAAGCATGAGAGACTGTGGACTCTGAGAAACAAACTAAGGGTTTTGGAAGGGGGAGGGGATGGGTGAGCCTGGTGGTGGGTACTAAGGAGGGCACGGATTGCATGGAGCACAGGGTGTGGTGCATGAACAATGAATCTTGGAACAGTGAAAAGATAAAATTAAATTAAAAAAAAACACCCCAGGAAATTCAAATTATTAAAGGACCCTGTTTGCCATTTACCAATCAAAATTCCTGAAAAAATATCCAATGAAAGGGACAAATAAGGACATTGGAATTTGCTTACGGGTTTTGCAGGTGACAGAATGAAGTAGCTCAGTCATCGCAGTTATAAATTAATACAGTGGTAAAGTTCCTTTCCAAAGAGTAAATAAATCCAATGCTTGAGGGCTCTCTGCTCAGATTCTGTTAACACTCCTCTCTTGCTAGCAAGAAATCAACAGACTCAGCATTCTGCGACATTTTGCGAATAGTTTTCACTTGACAGAGTGTAGCACCAGCGGTGAGATATGCTGATGGGGAGTATAACTTGATGGCGAAGACATTCCTCCTTTCCTCCTTTTCATTACCTGAGAATTGTAACTTTCTTATTGCTACAGTCTGTGGGGAGCCCTTGATTTCTCTCTGCTCTCCCATGCCAGATAACAATGACATGATTGTGGGTTATTTCACGTGGAGTGTTTCTCAGCCTCTAAATATGAGCCACTCTCTGCCTCTAAATATAAGCCAACCTATGCTACGACGATCTGAAGGATTTTTTAAAAAACATAAATTTCCATGAGTGTTACAATAGCGTCACATGGTGAATACTGTCATCCACCTTTTTCAAATGAGAACACTGAGGCTGAGTTTGAGTTCTTTATAGATCTTGGATATCAGCCCTTTCTCTGTAGTGCCATTTGCGAATATCTTCTCCCATTCCGTGGGTGCCTGTTTGTTTTGTTGACTATTTCCTTTCCTGTGCAGAAGCTTTTGATCCTGATGAAGTCCCAAAAGTTCATTTTTGCTTTTGTTTCCTTTGCTTTGGGGAACATGTCTTGAAAGAAGTTGCTGTGACCGATGTTGAAGAGGTTACTGCCTATGTTCTCCTCTAGGATTTTGGCAGATTCCTGCCTCACGTTGAGGTCTTTTATCCATTTTGAGTTTATCTTTGTGTATGGTGTAAGAGAATGGTCAAGTTTTATTGTTTTATACATAGGTATCCAGTTTTCTCAGCACCATTTATTGAAGAGACTGCCTTTTTTCCACTGTATATTTTTTTCCTGCTTTGTTGAAGATTAGTTGACCATAGAGTTGAGGGTCCATATCTGGGCTCTCTACTCTGTTCCACTGGTCTATGTGTCTGTTTTTGTGCCAGTTCTATGCTGTCTTGGTGATCACAGCTTTGTAGTAAAGCTTGAAATACCCCAGTGTTCATAGCAGCAATGGCCACGGTCACCAAACTGTGGAAAGAACCAAGATGTCCTTCAACAGATGAATGGATAAAGACTATATGGTCCATATATACAATGGAGTATTATGCCTCCATCAGAAAGAATGAATACCCAATTTTTGTATCAACATGAATAGGACTGGTGGAGATTATGCTGAGTGAAGTAAGTCAAGCAGAGAGAGTCAATTATCATTTGGTTTCACTTACTTGTGGAGCATAAGGAATAACACGGAGGGCATGGGGAGATGGAGAGGAGAAGTGAGTTGGGGGAAATCGGAGGGGAAGATGAACCATGAGAGGCTGTGGACTCTGAGAAGCAAACTGAGGGTTTTGGAGGGGAGAAGGTGGGGAGGGGGTTGAGTGAGCCTGATGGTGGGTATTATGGAGGGCACGTATTGCATGGAGCACTGGGTGTGGTGCATAAACAGTGAATCTTGGAACACACACAAAAAATAAAATTAAATAAAAAAAAAAAGGAAGGAAGAAAACACTGAGGCTCCAAGAGAGTTGCCTTCATGACAAGGAAGAGGCAAAGCCAAATGCCCACTGAAGCCCACCAGACCCCCAATGCCCACTGTGTCACAGCTTTCCCATCTCCCATCCCCAAACGCTTGTTTGATGAAATTTGTTGTAAGCAGACTATTCGATATAGAGAGCAAAATTGAAAATTCTTCTTCTGTCTGACATCTGCCAATTCACTAACTCTTCTCTGTCTCCTTAAAAATGAATGATGTTCATAAATGCTCGTAAGAAGACTATTAGAACTTAAACACTCT
The DNA here is from genome assembly GCF_002288905.1 of Enhydra lutris kenyoni. Taxonomy (NCBI): domain Eukaryota; kingdom Metazoa; phylum Chordata; class Mammalia; order Carnivora; family Mustelidae; genus Enhydra; species Enhydra lutris. The sequence continues at coordinate 16,247,665 of NW_019154150.1, forward strand.
TTATTGACATTGTCATAGTCATACTTTTAGGCTCTGCTATGCACATAAATCGGGCATGGTTTTATAGCCCGAAATAATTTACCATAATACCTGCTAGTAAATTCAAGCATATCATGATCCTAAACGTGTCTTGTCAGGAAGTAAACCATTCATCTGTAAGGAGAGCACGGTATGTATAAATAAAGTCAGACACCTTTGCAGGAAGATGAATTTCCGTGAGCAATTTCCTTTCCTTTGTGTTCTATCCCAATGCGGGTGGGAAGTTCTGTGAAGAGAAGGGTGGAAACCCTTTTATTTTGCCTTAGTTCTCCAAGATTCACTATCCCTTTGCTGCTTGGAATACAGTTCTCCCAAAAATGAGCTTTCTGAGGATGAACACCCAACTTTTGTATCAACGTGGATGGGACTGGAAGAGATTATGCTGAGTGAAGTAAGTCAAGCAGAGAGAGTCAGTTATCATATGGTTTCACTTATTTGTGGAGCATAACAAATAACATGGAGGACATGGGGAGATGGAGAGGAGAAGGGAATTGAGGGAAATTGGAAGGGGAGGTGAACCATGAGAGACTATGGACTCTGAAAAACAATCTGAGGGTTTTGAAGGGGCGGGGGGGTGGGAGGTTGGGGGAGCCAGGTGGTGGGTATTAAGGAGGGCACGTATTGCATGGAGCACCGGGTGTGGTACAAAAACAATGAATTCTGTTATGCTGAAAAGAAATTTAAAAAAAAAATGAGCTTTCTGCTTGTCCAGAGATACAGGTCAAGTTTTCATTTATTTATTTATTTTAATTTGTTTTGTTCTGTTTTTTAATTCCATGCCCTCTGGAGTGGAGAAAGTAGGATCTCTTTGTTTTACTGCTTTTTGGTTTTCTGCTTCAGACACTTTTGTTTTCTTCAGCAGTTTCCAGCCTACAGAAATCGACTTGAATGTTAGGTTTAATCTGGAAAGAGACATCAACATGTGGCAGCAGCTTCTTTCTGGAATTCCCTCCCTTTCCTTAGACTGAGGACTACAAAGGTGCATTACAGATTTTCTGTAGAGCGCTCCTGTCTCCTTTTAAACTGTGGGGAAAACCAATTCTTAGACCTATGGATAAAAGCCTTCAGGTCCATTAACCCCCTTCTTTCCTTGGAAATTTAAATTTAAAAAAATTCTTCTGATCAGAGCATAGGTTAGCTCATACTTAGAGGCTGAGAAACACTCCAAGTAAAATAACCCACAATCATGTCATTTTTGTCTGGCATAGGAGAGCAGAGAGAAATCAAGTGCTCCCCAGCGGAGTGTAGAAAAAAGAAAGTTACATTTCTCTGTTAAATTTAAATGGTTTTCTTTGCACAGCTGTTTTCCTTTATAGGAACTTTAAGCTGTTCTTTTTCCTTTTTTATGTCTCTGGAATATTTTGCCCAGTTCAGTAATCTGTCATGCTGGTTATTTGGGCTAGGCTGCTGGGGAATTAGAAGAATTGTGTGCACACCCCTTAAAATAGCAATTGAAGGGAACACAGTCAAGAACATTCTACCATGAGACCGGGGTCCCACATCCCCGGCCAGCTCACAGTGTGATCGTGGGGAAATCTCCTCTTCTTTCCAGATTTCATTTTCCCAGTCACGAAATTGGAGATTGGATTCATCCTCTGTTTCTAATCCTCCAGTCAGGTGGCGAGTTGGAAAGGAGACAGGTTACAGGTGGTCATTAGTAGTGACCTTGCACTGTATGTGTATCCATTGCCTACCTGCCTGTCTCTTCATCCTTGGACTGGGATTCTCTATGGTTTTTTTAAAAGTAGCCTCCATCCCCAGCATGGAGCCCCGCTTGGGGCTGGAACTCATAACCCTGAGATCAAGACCTGAGCTGAGATAGAGAGTCAGAAGCTTAAGAGACTGAGCCACCAGACGCCCTTCTATAGACTTTTTTTTAACCTGTGGTATTTGGTTTCAGGAGCCTCAACATTGCTGCAGAACAAATGAATGTGTCAACTGTTCCTTCAGCAGCGACACAGCTGGCAGTACACTTCGACTTCATAAAGAGCTTTCACATTTGGTGTCTCATTTAGCCTCAGATGCTCACTGTACCATAAGCTGAGGGGGTGTATAGAAAAGACACCTGCAACTTCTGCCCAGAAGTTCTGAGTAATATCACCTGAGGAACCCAAGAATGTGAGCAGGTGATCATAAGCATGCAGGCAGGCACACATCATCCATCCATCCATCCATCCATCCATCCACCCATCTATCCATCCATCTTTCCTTTGTTCCCTGACATAGGGAACCCACTCCCTAACATAAGACAACACAGGACATTGACCTCATATACCTTTTTCTTCTTCTTTTAAATTTTTTTGTTTTTAAAATTTGACATTTAGTAAAATATATTCTTGGGTGGCTCCATTGGCTAAGCATCTGCCTTCACTTCAGGTCATGATCCCAGTGTCCTGGGATCGAGTCCCGCATCGCTCCCTGCTCAGTGGGGAGTCTGCTTCTTCCTCTACCTCTGTAGCTCATGCTCTTTCACTCTCCCTCTCTCAAATAAATAAATTTAAAAGTCTTTAAAAAAATAAAATATATTCTTTTTGGTGGACGGTCTAAGAGTTTTGGCAAGTGCTTGGAGTCCTTGTAACCACTACCACCATCAAGACACAGAGCAGCTCTATTCCCCTACCCTCCTCCAAAAAATTCTCTCCAGCTATTTCTTCATAGTCAAACCCTTACCTCTTGGCAACCGCTGATGTGTTCTCCGTCCCTACAGTTTTTTGCCTTTTCCAGAATGTCATATAAACGGAATCATATAGCGTGTGTTTGAGTATGGCTTTTTTACTTAGCAGAAGGCATCTGAGATTCACCTGTGCTGTTGCACGGATCAGCAGTCTACTCTCTTTTATAGCCGAGCAGTTGTTCATAGTACAAATGTGTCACTGTTTTATTTTGTTTCTAGTTCATTCCCTAGCTGAGGGATATTTGGGTTGTTTCCAGGTTTTGGCCATTATGAATAAAGCTGTTTTAACCATTCACATATAGGTTTATTGTATGAACATAGATTTTATTACCTTTAGGTAAATATGGTAAGTGTATGTTTAACTTGAAAAGACATTGCCAAAGAGTTTTCCACAAATGCTGTCCTATTCTGCATTCTCAGGAGCAACGTATAAGAATTCCAGTTACTGGGGCGCCTGGGTGGCTCAGTCTTTGAGCGTCTGCCTTCGGCTCAGGTCATGATCCCAGGGTCCTGGGATGGAGTCCTGCGTCAGGCTCCCTGCTTGGCGGGAAGCCTGCTTCTCCCTCTCCCACTCCCCTGCTTGTGTTCCCTCTCTCCTGTCTGTCTCTATCTGTCAAATCAATAAATAAAATCTTTAAAAAAAGATTAAAAAGAAAAAGAATTCCAGTTATTCCAGTTTGAGTTTTCACCGGTACTTGATATTGTTGATTTTTTTGTGACATGCGTGTGTGTGTGCGCGCGCGTGTGGGTGTGCGCGTATGTGTGTACGTGTGTGTAGGGTCATGCTAACAGGTGTATTGTATTGATTATAGTTCTGATTTGCATTTCCGTAGAGACTAACAATGGTGAGCATCTCTTCATGGTGCTTATTTACCGTCTGTACATCTAATTTGGTGAGGTGATTGCTTAAATCATTTACCATTTAAAAAATAAGGCTGTTTGTTTTCTTATTTCTGTGTTTCAAGAGTTCTTTACATACTCAGGAGACAAGTCCTTTGTCAGATATATGATTTGCAAATATTTTCCCCATTCTATGGCTGATCTTTTCAGGTACTCTCTTATCATTACCTCTGCAGAGCAAAATTTTGACAAAGTCTAATTTTTCTATTATTAACAATGGATTGTGCTTTTGATGTAGTATCACCTAAGAACTATTTCCCTAATCCAACTTCACAAAGATTTCTCTTGTGTTTTTTTTCTGAAACTTTCAGAGCTTCATTTCCACATTTTGATGATCCATTTTGAGTTAATTTTTGTATAAGGTGTGAAGATAGGTCAAGGTTCTTTTTCTTTTCTTTCTTTCTTTCTTTTTTTTTGCATATGAGGATACAGTTGTTGTAGGGTCACCTGTTGAAAACACCATCCCGGTGGGCCCAATGTAACTGCAAGGGTCCTTCTAAGAGGAACAGAGGAAGGTCAGAGTCAGAGAAGGAGATGAAATGACAGAAGGAGGTTGGAGTGATGTCATTGCTGAAAGGGACCATGAGCCAAGGAATACAGGTGGTGTCTAGAAGCTGGAAGAGGTAAGGAACTGGTTCTCCCTGAGAGCTGTCAAGAAAAACACAGCCCTGCTGGTAGCTTGAATTTAGCCCTTTGGACCCAAGTTCAGGTTTCTGACTGCTAGAACTGCAAGATACAAATCTGTGTTGTTTTAAGCCACTAAGTTTGTGGTAATCTTTTATAGCAGGAAAAGAAAAAAAATAGAGAAAGCTCCACTGAAATGCCCTTGCACTTCTGTCAAAATCAATTGGCTGTATTTACATGGAACTATTTCTAGACTCTAGTCTGTTTCATTTTTCTATGTGTCTATGCTTTTACCAATACCACACTGATATATATATTTTTTAAGCTGTCCTGAATTCTCTTATTTTCCCTGCCTCATATCGTATATTTTCAGGATGTGAAAAGCTGGTCAGTGGTTGTGGGAAAGAAACAAAGAGATCAAAATCACAGAATGACCCATTTCAAGGTAGCCATCCTTGTTAGTTCTTTAGTGCTGAATATCAAATCATCCCAAACCTAGTGACCTAAAACAACACACCTTTACTAGGACACCTGGGTGACTCAGTCATTTAAGCATCTGCCTTTAGCTTGGGTCATGATCCCAGGGTTCTGGGATCAAGTCCCGTGTTGGGCTCCCTGCTCTGTAGGGAGTCTGCTTCTCCCTCTGCCTGCCGCTCCCCATGCTTGTACTACTCTCTTTCTCGCTCTCAGATAAATAAATGAAAAATCTTAACACACACACACACACACACACACACACACACATTTATTACCTCACAGTTTCTGAGGGGCAGGGATCTGGAAGCAGTTTGACTAGGTGCTTCCAGTGCAGGGTCTGTCAGGCTGTCAGGGGGCTGGAGACTAGCTGTCTGTCAGGGCTGTGGTCTTTCCCCTGCTTGACCTGGTGATGATCTACTTTCAAGGTCACTTGTGTGGCTATTAGCTGACCTCAGAAAATCTCCTTCCAGGGTGACTCACACAGTAGCTGGCATGTCTTAATTCTTCCTACGTGGGCCTTTCCCTAGGCTGCGTGAGTGTCCCTCTGTCATGGCAGCTGGCCTCCCTCAGAAGGTGTGAAGAAAGGGGAGGTGGTCTCATCTAAGACAGAAACCACTATTTTTTTCTAACCTGACCTAGGGTGTGATATCGCGTTAGTTCAGCCATTTTCTTCTCATTGGAAGTGGGCCACCAGGTCCATTCTATACTCAAGTGGAGAAGAATTTCGCTCCAGCTCATTACAGAAGGTGTAGACATGAAGCACTACAGGCCACGCTCATGCCACAAATTATTTATATTCCTCTCATACGCAAAACACACTCTTCCAGTCCTCAAGGGTCTCATCCCATCCCTACTCCAGCCAGAAGTCCAGAATCTTGTCATCTGAGGGTGGCTCAGGAAGAAGGCTCCTCAAGATCAGCTCCTTGAGTGTAGTTCTTAGGACTCCTGAAACAGAAGAAACAGGTCATCTGCTCCCCTACCCCAACATGCAGTGGCGAAACAAGCATAGAGTAATTATTCTAAATATTCCTGTTCAAAAAAGGAGCCAACAGAAGGGAGTAGGCAATTCTAAAACCCCACTGGACAAATTGCAGTCCAGTTGCAAGTTCCTTGACTGGGTCTCAAACCTGGGGATAATTTTCTGTGGTTCCTGACACCCCTCTTCAAACCCTTGGCTCTGTCCCCCCTTGTCAACCTTCTCTTTTCACAAAAGCTAACATAGTTTGCTCCATTTTCCTAACCCAAGTTTATATAAATTTCTCCTACATTTCCTCCAAAAATCTAATAGTTTTACATCTTACATTTTAGGGTTTTTTTTTTTTTTTTTTAAAGATTTTATTTTAAGTAAGCTCTATACCTCACATGGGACTCAAACTCACAACCCAAGATCAGGAGTGGCATGCTCCAGCAACTGAACCAGCCAGGTGCCGCTCACATTTTAGTTTTTGATCCATTTTGAGATAATTTTTACATAAAGTGTGAGGTATAGGCCTTTTTGTTTTTGGCATATAAATGTCCAGTTGTTCCAGCACTATTTGTTTATTTGCTTTTTTTAGAATTATTTATTTCTCATTAATCTTTTATCTATTTTTTGTTTAAGAGCTGAAATGAGTTCCTGCTTCAGGGAAATTTAGGACATCAAGGGCTCCTCACATTGGGAAAATTTCCCTTTAAGATACCGCAGGGACCCAAAACGCTGCCATATGGACCCCTCCCTGTGTGGTGCAGAGATAGCACTGTTTGTTGAAATGTGGTAGAAATAACCCTGATGCCAGTTCCCAGACTAGGCTTCAGGAAGATTTGTGTGTTTCCTGTCTCTGGAAGTCTCAGTACTGTGAGAACAAGCCCAGCCTAGGGTGCCAGAACGTGAGAGACCCCGTGGAGGGGAAAGAGCCCAGTTGTCCCAGCCAGGGCCAACCTGGACCATTCAGCCAGTGCTCAAATGTGGGAAGACCCCCTCGGGATCGCCATAGTAAAAGTGGACTCAGACTTTTTGGGAGTAATTTTGTAATGTTTGAGCCATATTTGTAACATATGTATGCAGTTGGACCCAGTCATTATAATTTCAATCTCTTATTCTAAGGAAATCATTTAATGGGAAAAGTTATGTAAGTGACATTTTTTGTAATAGCAAACGTTTGAAACACCCTAGCATTCATCAATGGTGAAATGATTAAAATGGGGGGGTTACAAATAAACAATGTAATACTCTGTTACAAATATATCATAGGGGCATCTGGGTGGCTAAGTTGGTTAAGCATCCCTCTCTTGATTTCAGCTCAGGTCATGACCTGAGATCAAACCTGCCCTTGGGCTCTGTGCTCAGCAGAGAGCCTGTTTCTCTCCCTGACCCTCTGCCTAACCTCTGCTCCTCCTCCCCTCGTTTGTGCTCTCTTTCTCCAATAAATAAGTGAATAATTCTAAAAAAAAAACAAAAACAAAAACCAGAAGAAACAAATGATGATATAGCTCTAAAGGAAACCGTTCATTCTATATGCTTCAGTCAACAAAACAAATTAGAAATCACTATACGCTTTTATAGTATGAATTTGTTTTTGAATAAGATAATATATAACCATGTTTTTCAATAGAAAAGTGTCTGGAAGAATATACATAAATTATTAATGGGCTTTTTCTGGGAAGGTGTACCTTTGGGCATGTGAATCTTTAAAAATGAGCATCTGTTTCTATATATATATAGATAGATAGATACACACATATATACACACACATATATACACACACATACACACACGCACATACACCCCGTCTTCTCTATCTATTCATCTGTCAATGAACATGACATGAATGGGCTCTTTCCATAGTTTGGCTATTGTAGACATTGTTGCTATAAACATTGGTGTACAAGTGCCCCTTCTGATCACTACATTTGTATCTTTGGGGTAAATCCTTTGAATGCAATTTCAGGGTCATAGGGTAGCTCTATTTTCAACTTTTTGAGGAACCTCCATACTGTTTCCCAGAGTGGCTGTACCAGCTTGCATTCCCACCAGCAATGTAGGACGATTCCCTTTTCTCCACGTTCTCGGCAACATCTGTTGTTTCTTGACTTGTTAATTTAATTTTTTTTAATAAAGATTTTGTTTATTTATTTGACAGGCAGAGATCACAAGTAGGCAGAAAGACAGGCAGAGAGAGGGGAGGAAGCAGGCTCCCCGCCGAGTAGAGAGCCGGACATGGGGCTCGATCCCAGGACCCCGGGATCACAACCCGAGCCGAAGGCAGAGGCCTACCCCACTGAGCCACCCAGGTGCCCCCTGACTTGTTAATTTTAGCCGTTCTCACTGGTATGAGGTGGTATCTCATTGTGGTTTTGATTTGTGTTTCCCTGATGCTGAGTGATGTTGAGCACTTTTTCATGTGTCTGTTGGCCATCTGGATGTCTTCTTTGTAGAAATGTCAGTTCATGTCTTCTGCCCATTTCTTGATTGGATTATTTGTTCTTTGGGTGTTGAGTTTGATAAGTTCTTTACAGATTTTGAATACTAGCCTTTTAACTGATATACCCTCTGCAAATATCTTCTCCCATTCTGTCGTTTGTCCTTTGTTTTTGCTTTTTGGATTGTTTCCTTTGCTGTGCAAAAGCTTTTGACCTTGATGAAGTCCCAATAGTTCATTTTTGCCTTTGTTTCCCTTGCATTTGGAGATATGTCTAGCAAGAAGTTGTTGTGGCCAAGGTCGAGGTTGCTGCCTGTGCTCTCCTCTAGGATTTTTAAGGTTCCTTTCTCACACTGAGGTCTTTCATCCATTTTGAGTCTATTTTTGTGTATGGTATAAGGAAATGGTCCAGTTTCATTCTTTTGCATGTGGCTGTCCAATTTTCCCAACACCACTTGTTGAAGAGGCTGTCTTTTTTCCATTGGATATTCTTTCCTGCTTTGTTGAAGATTAGTTGACCATAGAGTTGAAGGTCCATTTCTGGGTTCTCTATTCTGTTCCACTGATGTATGTATCCACTTTTGTGCCAATACCATGCTGTCTTGATGATCACAGCTTTGTAATAGAGCTCAAAGGCCAGGATTGAGATGCCACCAGTTTTAGTTTTCTTTTTCAACATTCCTTTGGGTATTTGGGGTCTTTTCTGGGTCCATAAAATTTTAGGATTTTTTGTTCCAGCTCTGTGAAAAAAAAGTTGATGGTATTTTGATAGGGATTGCATTGAATGTATAGATTGCTGTAGGTAGCATAGACATTTAAAAAATATTTTTCTTCCGATTCATGAGCATGGAATATTTTTCCATTTCTTTGTGTCTGTCTCAATTTCTTTCTTTCATAAGTGTTCTGAGTACAGATTCTTTGCCTCGTTGGTTAGTTCCCACCTATCTTATGGCTTTTGGTGCAATTGTAGATGGAATCGATTCCTTTTCTCTTTCTTCTGTCTCATTGTTAGTGTATAGAAATGCATCCGATTTCTGTGCATTCATTTTATTTATTTTATTTTTTTAAAAGATTTTATTTATTTATTTGACAGAGAGAGATCACAAGTAGGCAGAGAGGCAGACAAAGAGAGAGGGGGAAGCAGGTTCTCTGCTGAGCAGAGAGCCTGATGCAAGACTCGATCCCAGGACCCTGAGATCATGACCTGAACCGAAGGCAGCGGCTTAACCCACAGAGCCACCCAGGAGCCCTGTGCATTCATTTTACAACCTGCCATTCTGCTAAATTCCTATATGGGTTCTAGCAATTGTGGGGTGGAGTCTTTTGGGTTTTCCACATAAGGTATCATGTCATCTTCAAAGAGTGAGAGTTTGACTTCTTCTTGCTAATTTAGATGCTTTTTATTTCTTTTTGTTGTCTGATTGCAGAGACCAGGACTTCTAGTACTATGTTTAACAACAGTGGTGATAATGGATATTCTTGCCGTGTTCCTGACCTTAGGGGAAAAGCTCTCAGTTTTTCCCATTGAGAATGATGTTTGCTGTGGGCTTTTTGTAGATGGCTTTTGTAATATTGAGGTATGTTTCCTCTATCCCTGCACTGTGAAGGGTTTTGTCCAAGAAAGAATGCTATACTTTGTTAGTGCTTTTTCTGTATCTACTGAGAGGATCATATGGTTCCTGTCCTTTCATTTATTTATGTAGTGTAAAACACTGATTGATTTGAGGATGTTGAACCACCCTTGCAGCCCAGGAATAAATCCCACTTGGTCATGGCAAATGATCCTTTTAATGTACTGTTGGATCCTATTGGCTAGTATCTTTTTTTTTTTTTTTTTTAGATTTTATTTATTTATTTGAGAGAGAGAGAGAGCATGAGAAGGGGGAGGGTCAGAGGGAGAAGCAGACCCTCTGCCTAGCAGGGAGCCCGATGCGGGAATTATCCCGGGACTCCAGGATCATGACCTGAGCCGAAGGCAGTCGCTCAACCAACTGAGCCACCCAGGCATCCCATTGGCTAGTATCTTGTTGAGAATTTTTGAGAGACAGAATCTTAAACAGGTCTATGCCCAGCATGAGCCTGACACAGGACTCTGTCTCATGACCCTGAAATCATGACTTGAGCTGAAATCGAGTCAAATGTTTTACTGACTGAGCCACCCAGTTAACTCCAATAAGCATCTATTTTAATAAAATTAATCATCAAAACAATAACATAATTTCCATTTTGGAAAATGTTTTAATACAATGTATATAGTATATACAAAAGGTAAATAAAATATACATCAATGTTAATCATATATATTATATAAAATTTAATATTTAAAATGTTAATATTTGTTATATATTAATACATGTAATATAAATATTAGTATAATCTTTAGTATAATATATACGGCTATACTACAAAGTTGCATATGACCCCATTTAATTTCCCTGGATGTAACCCTTGGGGTGTTCCTGATGGAGCTGCTTGTTCATAGGATGATGGACTGTCCACACCCTACTTGCAGTGTTTCCTTCCTCCCACTGGATGGTAAAGTTGCATGTACACATCACAGCAACAGTCAGCAGACTATCTTTGCAAGAACATTGGACTTCGAGTCAGGAGGCCTTGGTTCAGGTTCAGTCTTAGCTCTTCCTTTCTGAGTGTGTTTCTTCCTCAGTAAAACTGGGCTTCATTCACCAAACAATGAACATTTATGGAGTATTACTGCATGCCAGCCCTGTGGCTGAGTGCCAGGGGCCCCAGCTCTTGCCCTGCTTTCCTCAAAGTGGTGATGGAAGAATCAGTCCCGAAATGAACACAAATAAAACAGGAATGGAATTCCAGGTGCCAAGCTGTGCTGCTAGTGGTTTTATTAAGTAGAAAAGATGAGACTGGATCTATCATGAAGTAAGTGATATAATGTAGTGGCTGAGAACTCCGGCTCGGTAGCCAAATTGCCAGAGATCACATCCTACCTCCATCAGGATTTGGAGGATATTGCTTAACATGTCTTTGAACCAGTTTTTCTCCATTTATAAAAATAGGAACAAGAATTGTACATACCTCTGTGGTTGTTGTAAGGATTAAATACATCACTGTTTTATTTATTTTTTTTAAGATTTATTTATTTTAGAGAGAGAAAGAGAGAGAGCATGCGTGCGTGAGCAGGGGGAGGAGCAGAGAAAGAGGGAGAGAATCTTCAAGCAGATGCTGAGCGTGGAGCCTGACAAGGAGTTCCATCCCAGACCCCTGGGATCATGACCTGAGCCCAAATCCAGAGTTGGCTGCTTAACCTACTGAGTCACTCGGGCACCCCATTTGCTATTTTAAAAGCACTTGGAACAGTGCCTGCCTGACACATAGTAAGTGCTCAGTAAATATTAGCTATTATTTTTATTTTCTGGACTGGAGGGGCACCTGGGTGGCTCAGTTAGTTAAGCATTTTCCTTTGGCTCAGGTCATGATCACAAGGTCCTGGATTGAGCCCCGTGTCCTGGGATGGGGAGAGTCTGGTTCGGCGGGGGGGGCAGTGCTCCATGCTCAGCAGGGAGTCTGCTTCTCCCTTTCTTTGCCCCACCCCTCACTCACGCTCTCTCTCCCTCTCTCAAATAAATAAATAAAATCTTTAAAAAATATTACCTGGGATGGAGAACACATCAGACTAGCTTTTTTTTTTTTTTAATTTGTTTATTTTACAGAGGGAGAGTGTGCGTGCGAGTGGGGGGAGGGGCAGAGGGAGAGAATCTTCAAGTAGACTTAACTGACTGAGCCACCCAGCTGCCCCTGGACCATTGGTTTATAATCCAAATATGACCAAGCTGATGTCAGAGGGGGATCAGGTTGTGACAGTTTTCTCTCTACTGGTGGCTTCCTTCATGTCATCTGGCCAACTAGGTCCATGTCCACCTACTCCCTCCCTAGTCTGCAAACATCCTCCCAAGGCTTTATGTGCCATTGGCAAGAATGATATTCCCAGGCAGAGGATGGAGCTTCTGAAGGTAGTACTGGAACTCCAGACCAGCTCTCCAGACCCATATGGAGAAGATGAGGGGGCAGTCAGCTCCTTACTAGGGGCTGCTGATTCTGCCCGTTATTTTATTTATTTTATTTTATTTTTAAAAAGATTTTATTTATTTATTTGACAGAGAGAGACACAGCAAAAGAGGGAACACAAGCAGGGGGAGTGGGAGAGGGAGAAGCAGGTTTCCTGCCTAGCAGAGAGCCTGATGTGGGGCTCAATCCCAGGACCCTGGGATCATGACCCAAGCCAAAGTCAGACGCTTAAAGACTGAGACACCCAGGCACCCCTCTGCTCATTATTTTAAAAGGTGTGGTTTGTTTGTCTGACTGCACCAATCATGTACAACTTCTAAAATAACTGTTAGATTTCCAGTCATTCCATCTGTATCTTTATTTATTTTTTAATGATTTATGCAATCTGAGTAAATTGAAAAGCCCTTATATTGGGCCCTTATATATATTTTGCAATTTTTTTTATCATATATATGCGAAGGTGTTTTTTTTTTTTCCCAATTTATTATGTCTTTTGTTCTCAAATTGTTTTTCTAACATGAAGACTTTCCAAAGAGAATTTTGCAAGTCTCTTTTGCAAGTATCTTGCTACATTAGGGTGGGTCAGGAAAGCTTTCTGTAAGAAGTGACTTTTAATTCAAAACTCCATGGGTGAGAAGCTCAAACCATGCCAGGAGAGCAGAGAAGAGGGCTGCTGGGGGGGAGAGCACCTGACTCATCTCTTTCTTTCTATCTTCTTTAATTTTAATTAATTATTTATTAACGTAGAGAGAGAGGGAGAGAGAGCGCACAAGCTGGGGTAGTGGGAGAGGGAGAAGCAGATTCCCTGCTGAGTAGGGAGCCTGATGTGGGGCTCCATCCCAGGACCCTGAGATCGTGGCCTGAGCTGAAGGCAGCCGCCCTACCAACTGAACCACCCAAGCATCCCTGCCTCATCTCCCCCCATGGTACTACCACTTCCACCATGTTTGCTCCACTTACTTCTTGCTACTGACTTCCCTCCTTGGCCGTGTGTGATCCCACAACTTTGACTTGTTGTTGGCCCATCCTGCGCTCTATGGTCTGAATGTTTGTTTCTCACTAATTCATATGTTGAAATCCTTACACCCTCCGTGATGGTTTAGGAGGTGGGGCTGTTAGGAGGAGCCCAAGCCCGGAGCCTGCATGAATGGGCTTATGCTCTTATAAAAGTGACCTCCCTCCCCCGCCCCAAGAGTTCCCTAGCCCCTTCCTCCACAATAAATCCAGGCCCTGCGGAGTTCTCAGCAGAACCTGACTATGCCTGCACCCTGATCTCGGACTTCCAGCTTCCAGAACTGTGGGAAATACATTTGTTGTTGATACACCACCTGCCATGATCTTCTGCTATAGCAGTCCTGAACAGACTAACACATTAGCCTTGACTATCCCTTTCAGCATAGCCCTCCCCCAGCTCATCCCGTCACAGGTCAGCTGGGTAGGAGGGAGTAATAGTGGTAGAGAGTTGATGATATGAAATAAAATGGTGGCACTTCTCCCCTTTGAACGGGAACTTAGGGTGCAGACTCCCATGAAAAGGGGTGTTATTCTGGCATATCGTGACTGATATTCATAGTCCTGTATGTGCCCAGCTTCTTAGTGTTCCTATCAGTTAAGGACTTCATGGATACTCACAGACTGGTCTGTGTAACAGGTGGCTTAGGAGAAGTGTGCTGTGGTAAAAATGCTTCCTAAAATCTCAGTGGTGGGGCGACTGGGTAGTGCATCCCACTCTTGATTTCAGTTCAGATAGTGATCTCAGGGTCGTGAGACTGAGCCCCTTGGGCTCCACACTCAACTTGAAGTCTGTTTGAGATTCTCTCTCTCCCTCTCCCTCTGCCCCTTCCCTTGCTTGAATGCACATGCTCTTTCTCTTTAAAATAAATTTTTAAAAATCGTAAAAGAAAATCTCAGGGCATCTGGGTGGCTCAGTCGGTTAAGCATCTGCCTTTGGCTCAGGTTGTGGTCTTGCAGTCCTGGGATTGAGTCCTATGTCAGGTTCCCTGCTCACCAGGAGTCTGCTTCTCCCTCTCCCTCTGATCCCTCTCCCTCCAACCCCACCTTCACCCCCCAACTTGGGCTTTCTGCTCTCTCAAATAAGTAAAATCTGTAAAAAAATAAAATTTCTGTGGTTTATAACAGACATTTTGTGCATGTGACATGGCCAACGCTAACTGGCTTTGGTTCTGCCAATTTCCACAGGTCTTCTCCATCCGGGACCCAGACTGGAAGGGATCCTTTATCCGGGACATGCGGATCTCCTGGTAGAAGGAAAAGAGAAAGGTGGTTGAACCACATCATGGCTCTTAAAGCTTATGCTTAGAAATGGTGTATGTTACATCTGTTTCTATTCCACTGGCCAAAGCAGCTCTATGGCCAAGCCTGAGGTCAACCAGGAGGGAGGATACTCCCACAGGGAGAGGTGGTAAATATCTTGAACAAATAAATAGTCTCACATAGTCCCTCACAGCCAGTAGTGCCATTTGGTCTCATTTTGTGGGTGAGAAAACGAAGCCTAAACGAGTTAACTCCATGTAGGTCATAGATTCCAACTCAGCTCCATCTGGCTTCAGAGTTAGTCTTTCCTACCATGGAATCTCTTTGGAGGATATTTTCTCCTTTTACACTGTATAGGCACCTGGAATTGTAATTTATTCAGGGCATAACCACTTCTAATCAGCCCCAGAAACTTCTCCATGACAATTTCTAGAGGTAAACCACCTTAGAAAGCTTTCTGGAAGGATATGAAGCTTCTATAGAAACGGGTGGGGCTTGAGGAATTGCATCTACGAGAGCTGACTCTTTCATTTAGTAATTTTTTTTAAACTGTTGAATTATTTATCTGCTTTATGGCTTTGTGGATCCTTTAGGCAGGGATTACCTATCAATCTATCACTGTGTGTGTGTGGTGTCTGAGCTCCTCAAAGCTATTTTTCTAGGTAATTTTAGAAACTTCCAGATTGCATTTGATATTTATACTCACAAAAATTATTAGTGGTGGAGAGAGTGCAACTCATCTCCTTTTACCAAAGAGCAACAATTTTAGATTTAGAGACCTAGTTGCAGCAGCTCGGCTTGTCTTGGGGTGGGGGGTGCAGGGAAGAAGTTATAGCCAGCAGAGAACACATCACTATGATTGTAAATCTGTTACTTTCCTTTACCTTTAGCGCACTCTAACCTGTTTTACGGTCCCTGGTTCCCAGGGTTAGGTGCTCATGGTAACACGACTCCCTAGGTTTGACTTGCCAGATTTATGGGTCCATCAGTGTGGGGATTAGGGTGAGGCGAGTGAGGCATCCAGAGCACTCAGCGTAAGGAGGCACTGGCAGGTACCTGAGTTCCCTGGCCCCACTTCAGTCAGGGCCCTGGTGTCCATGATGCATTTACCATAACTCTGCAGCGTGAAAACGCTGGGCGCTGAGCTCACCTGCAAGAAAGAAATTTCGACCTGCCCTCCCTCCCCTACCCGACAGGCAGGAGAACCTGGAGGACGTTGCCGCCCTGTGACTTTACTCGGCTTGTGAGGCTCACTGCCAGGTTACCGTGTACGTGTATCTGGCCCAGGCTCGGTGCGGAAGGCAGAGAGAGGGACTGTGCGTGTGTGCCTGTGTCATGCCGGGCGGGTCCATATCCGGCTGGACCGGGTGGGTGGGGCCGCCCCTCCCTCCAGGTCCCGAGGTGGGTTGGGGGTGGGGAGGAACGCGCGGAGATTCCCTGTCGCCCCTTCGGATCCGAGAGGGGGCGGCAGAAGGAACGCGAGGGTGACAGGGCGTGCCCACCCTGCGGCTGGGGGCCCGGCAGCGCCCCCCGCCCCCGGGACCGAACGGCTGAGGGGACTCGAAAGAAGAGGAAGAGGAACCCGAGGAGGGCTCGCCGAACCCGCCACCCGCTCCGAACTTGCCGGGGAAACTAGTGCGGAGGGAGGGGCCGGGGCCGGGGCCGCGGCGGGAGGAGGGGCGGCCGCAGCTGCATCCAGCCCCGTTGGCTTCCTTCCCAGCTCTCCTTCGCCTCCTCCTCTTCCTCCTGTATGAGTCAGGCATTTCCCGGGGATTTGGAGCAGCCACGCGCGGCCCGGGCGCCGGGAGCTGTAGCAGCAGCAGCCGCCGCCGCCGCCGCCGCGCCAGGAGCTCCAGCGCCTGGGCCGCCACTGCGGCGGGCACCCGCGTTCCCGGCGCGCACGGACCATGGAGAGGGCGGCCCAAGGCGCAGACGGCGGCGGGGGCAGCAACAGCAGCAGCCGCAGCAGCAGCCGCGCCACCTCGGCGGGCTCCTCGCCCTCCTGCTCCCTGGCCGGCCGGGGGGTCTCCAGCCGGTCGGCGGTAGCGGGGTTCGGCGGCGGGGGCAGCCGGAGCAGCCCGGGCTCGGTGGCCGCTAGTCCGTCGGGAGGAGGTGGCCGCGGGAGGGAGCCGGCGCTCGAGGGCGTGCTCAGCAAATACACCAACCTCCTCCAGGGCTGGCAGAACAGGTAACGCGCCAGCCGCCCGCGCCACCGCGCGCCCCTCCCCTCGCGCTGCTCTCGGTGTCTGTGTGTGTGTGCGTGCGCTACTGTGCCACCCGCGGAGCGGGAGCCGCCTCGGCGGGGGCTCTTCCTGCGCCCCGGCTCCTTTCCAGGTGCGGCGCCCGGCATAGGGCGCGCTGTGACCCCACCCCAGCACCGCAGTGGCGGGGAAGGAGGGGCGAGAGCCCCGGTTTTCTTTTGCACCGGCACCTGCAGGGACTGGAGTGGCGGGAGGAGCCCGCTGGTCCCAGGGCCCTGCCTGCTAGCGGTTTCCCGCACTCCTGAAGAATGGCTGAGGAAGGGAGGCGGGGGTGGGGGGTTGGGGGGGGTCGTGCTTTGTGCCGCTGAAAAAGCTTTAATACAGCTGGTCCCATCAGAGCAATACTCTCCGTAATATAGTTCCTTTATAACTTTAGTGTTTAAAAACACCACCACCACCGACAAAACCTTCCACTTATTCGGCGCTTTCCGGAGCGCGTGCTACCTCCTGCCCCGTCGGAGGCTTGAGACCTCCAATCTCTGCAACAGAAGTTTAGTTGTTTTTTTTTTTTATTTTTTATTTTTTTTATTTTTTTATTTAAACAACCTCTCCCCTTTGGAAATGGACACTTTGCTATTTAAATTGTTATTTCCCCCCGCTTTAGGTGCCCTTTGAAGTTCTTTGCTCACTCACTTTACCCTCACTGTTGGGAAACCTAGTTATGGCCAGGCGGAAGGATGGGGATGTCAAGGGAAGGAGCTCCCAGCGCACTTGTATTGGTGAAAATATGTGGGGCTCAATAGAGAAGATAGTGAGGAAGACTTGGATGGAGCAGATGTGGTGCTGCCATTTACAGTTCTTTCCTCCTTTCTTCCTTCCTTTCTTTTTCTCTTAATTTTTTTTTTAATACTTTGTTTTTCAAAAACAAGCCAGAGGGAGATACAAACGTCCATGCAAGAGGAATGGGGATTTTTGGAGAGTTTGTTGATTAGATCTTTTGTTCCGCTCTTAATAGCCCTTGGATTTTAGGACTTGGAGTTCTTAAAAGGATGCTTGTGGAGTTTGAACCTGACCCTGGGAACTCTTGCTTCTCTCTGCTGATTAGACTTGGTGCTCTCTCCCTGCAGATAGATTGGAATCGTTCAGATTGCTTCCAGCTGAAACTTTGATCAGGCAGTTACTTACAGGAAACTCAACTAGGAGGAAGATGACTCCCTAAGTATGGACACTGAGTTGTTTCTGTATAGATACTAGAGACAGAGAACTTTCTGAGTCACCTGGGTTTCCTCGGAGATCTGCTACTATGTCAGTGGAAGTTGCACTGTAACTTTTGAATCTTTTTATTTCTCAAAATAGACCTGCTGTGTGCTGTTGCCTCTTCTTTTCCTCCTTCAATTTTTGAAAGCTGAAAAAGAACAGGTAGAGTGTGTAGGATGAGGGAGACATGAGATGACTAAATCTGATTTCAGTTCTTGGTAATCGTGCCATGCTGGTGACAGCGTCTGTTTTGTGTGTTGGGCAGTCACTTTAAGTGCTCTTGCTCTCTCTCTCTCTCTTTTTTTTACAAGTACCTTATGAGGCCAACAGAGATTTTACCCTGGATTACAGTTGTTTCACTTGGGGACGGTATTTTACCTGCAATGCATATTAAAGGATTTGCTCTTTGCTGTGGATTTAGGAGGAATTGGAGTCACTCATGCTTTTGTATAATTTTAAATCCACTGGGGTATTTAGGTTATGCCAGATCGGGAATAGGAAATTGATGATAATAATAGTAGGAATAATAATAGTGATGTGATTGCAGGCTGTGTAGGTGAAATGAGCTGCATACACTGGTGAGGTCTTAGCTTTGTTGAGTTTGTTTACTGTGGTCTATAGCTGCCAGTGTTTCTTCTTAACCCCAGTACACTCATGATTTTCTCAGTAACCACTGACTCCCAGAGCATTGTCTCTTTCTAATGGTTCATGTCTCAGTAGCCAGGTCTCTGTTCCCCACATCCGCGTTCTCTGAACTGTGGCCGAGGGTCCATTAGTGGTCTGGAGAGGATTTGTGATGATTCAGTGATTGCACATTTTTTTCCTCTCAAGGAGAGGTCTGGAACAGTGAAAAGGAAAAGAGAAGAGGAGAAAGAATACATTCACTTGTTCATGAGTTTGTTTATTCAGAGACTAAATTTATTGAGGACCTACTATGTGCTAGGCTGGAGCTCTTCCACTTGGTCTTAGCCAAATGGCCAAGAAGTGCTGAGCTGGAGCTATTCCAGTGTGCAGAATGCATAGGTGTCTTCCCTTGAAGTAGCGCAGGGCATGCAGAATTGAGAGGAAGGAGTCCAGAGCTCCCTAGTCCAGGGGAATGCCTTGGTACAAACAGTGGGGTGACCCCATGCAAATTACCTTTGCTTTTGGACCTCGTGGTATATTCTTTTGGCAGTACCTTTTAAGTTGCCTACAGTTCACGACAAATCTCCAGCCACGGAGTTCTTGGCTAGCATGTGTTTCCAGACTGCGCCCTTCACCAGTTTCCAGGATGTGGTACCTATCACCCGAGAGCAGTTTTTACTCAAGTGTCCTCTTGGGGGACCTCATGTTGCTACAGAGTGTATATTCTAACACTCAGTGTCATTTTCTGCCACCACTCACTGGTAGCACGCTTGGCCCTGTAGCCACTCCCCCAGGAAGGCAGTTTGGGGTGGAGCATAAACAAGGTGACGGATAGAGAGGCTCCAGGAGAGAAGGCTGCGCGTGGTGGGACACGCTCAAGTCAGGAGAGTACATCCAGAGCCCATGGGCTGAGGGAGTGCGAAATAGATCAGAGCATGGTGAAAAGGTACACTGAGGAGACTCTGTAATCATTACAGCTAAGGGAAAATATTTCCGGTATCACAGTAAGGTGTAGTTCTATAAGATGGTGTTAAAGAGGGAATGCATCTAAACAGATGAACAAAACAACCACAGAAGTGGCAGGTGCTATGAAGATGAAAAAAATACAGTTGGCCTTGAACAACCAAGGGGTTAAGGGAACCGAACCCTGTACAGTCGAATATCCTATATAACTTTCAACTTCCCCAGAACTTAACAACTGATAGCTTACTGTCAGCCAAAAGCCTTACCAATAACATAAACAGTTGATGAACACATGTTTTCACTGTTATGTGTCTTATATATTACAATAAAGTAAGCTAGGGAAAATAAAATGTTATTAAGGAAATTATAAGGAAGAGAAAATATACTTATGGTACTGCTGTATTTGTGTAAAAAAAAAAAAAAATCTGTGTATTCCTGGACCTGCACAGTTCGAACCCCTGTTGTTCAAGGGTCAACTGTATTTAAAAAAATGATGAGAAATAAGTATTTGTGGAAATGATATGTGTGGATCTAGTGTCTTTACTGCTACTCATGTTTTAATCTAGAGAACTATCTGTTCACTCCTGTTTTGGTTTTCATAGGGAGTGAAGCAGGGGGAGAGTGAACCCCAAGAGCTAGGAGAGGCAGGCCAGTGCCAGGTCACACGGTGCCCTGTAGGCCAGGGGAAGAATTCGAGGCTGTGTTCTGGTGGTCCAGAAGGATTTTAGGCGGAAAGATGAGACATTTGGATTTGTGATTTAAAAAGTTCACTCCAGGGGTGTTTGGGTGGCTCAGTCCGTTAGGCATCTGCCTTCCGCTCAGGCTCAGATTGTGATCCCAGGGTCTTGGGATGGAGGCTCGCATCCAACTCCCTGCTCGCGGGGAGACTGCTTCTCCCTCTCCCTCTGCCTGCTGCTCCCCTCTGCTTGTGCTCTGTCTCTCCATCAAATAAATGAATAAAATCTTAAAAAAAAAAGTTCTCTCTGGGTACTATGTGGAGATGAGGTTTTCAAAGGGTCAGTCAGATAGGGAAGTGAGAGACCACTGACGAGCTCCTCACGGGGTTCTAAACAGAGGATACCAGTGGCTTGCCCTTGGGGGATAGGGGAAGTGGAGGAACAGTACATTTTTGGGGTATGGAGGCTAGAAATTGCTGATGGGTTGGATGAGGAGGTGAGAGAGAGAGGGGAGCCAGGGAGAACTTTTGAGTTTGGAGCTCTGAGAGACTTGGGATGTTGAGGTATTCTTTATAGAGATGAGGGTCACAGGGGAGGATAGGGGACAACCAGGAGTTCCCTTTGGGCAGTGTTCAGTTTGAGATGTCTACACCTAGTGAGAAATTGGCTATATGAACTCTAATTTGCCCTAAGGCTAATTTTAGTCTCACCCAAGAGAACTATTTTGGGTTTGCTCATAACAACAGGTGTTTGAGAAATTTCTAATTGGATCTAAAAAGTGGTATTTAAATATTTGAGGGTCCTCATTGCCATTCAGTTTTTATTATCTAGAGAAAAGAAGGTATTACAAATATGAAACCCACCTCCTGTGTGTGTGTGTGTGTGTGTGTGTGTGTGTGTGTATGTGTGTGTGAGATTAGTGGGGTTGTAAGAACTCTAAAGTATTAAAAGGCAAGGGGTGCCCTGGGTGACTCAGTCGGTTAAGCATCTGAGTCTCGATTTCGGCTCAGATCATGATCTCAGGGTTGTGAGATCGAACCCCACATGCTCAGCAGGGAGCCTGCTCAAGACTCCCCGCCCCCCCCCCCCCGCCTCACATGTGCACCCTCTCTCTCTCAAATACATAAATAAATCTTTAAAAAAATATTAAAAGGAAAGTCTTGAATAGAATAAGTAAGGTAGTATGAGCAAAATAACACCTCAGGCCAGCAGTAGACATTTATTTAGAACGTAAGGGGAGTGTGGACCCTGGGGCCAAACCTTGACATCAGTATTTAGCACGCGTGTCACCTTGGGCCAGTTCCTTAATTGCTCTGGGCTTCTGTTTTCTCATCTCTTAAATGGAGAAAAGATGTTACCCTTCTCATTAGTTCAGTGTGATGATTACATGAGGATACTGGTCTGTAAGTGGCTGAGAACAGTGCATAGCAAGATCTGGAGAACTGGAGGCTAATATTGGATCTTCAGTTTGTCCCTCTTAAATGGATCCTTTCTGGTCCATAAAGTTCTTGGTTTATTTTCTGAATGCTGTGGTTACCCTGGGACTCCATTAACATAATTATCCCAGAGTTCTTTGGCGAGCATGTGAGGATTTGATTTTAAAGGCATCATTTTAAAACTTGGAACCCAGCAAACATTTGCATCACTACGTCAAGTGACTTACTCCCCTCCTCCAGCCTCAGATCCCTGTCTCCCTTCCCTGCTCTATTTTTCTCCATAATCACCACCGTCTGACACGCTCCATATTTTATTCTGGTCTCTGCACGGGATGTAAGCTCCCTGAGGACAGAGAATAATTTGCTTTATTCACTGCTGTATCCCCAGTGTCTACAACAGAGTCTGGCATGTAATAAGGGTTCAGTAGATATTATCGAATAACTAAGAGACTGAATGAATGACAGAGAAGAAGTTAAACCAGAGTTTACTTGTGTTTCAGCCAGTGTTAGCTACTGTTGTTGTAATTCTTGGTTCTCTGCCTGCTTTTATGGCCTTGTGGACTCCCAGAGTTCATAGGTCTTCTCATTTGCTCTGCTGTCTGCAAACTTTGGGTTTTATCTTCCGGGTCAGCAAGTCTGACTTATCTTGTGACGTGCCCGCCCTGACTTAGGGCCCACCACTGCTCACCTAGTGTGGGCCTTTAGTGGCCAAATATCCAGGGCTTGGTTTTGACCCGATCTGCATTAATGACATGCTTTGGGAATGCAGTGTTTAGCCTCTGGTCATGGTTTTCCAGGGTTTTGGGGCTACTTGGCTCATTTAGAAAAGTCAAGGGGGCATATATTAACTTTTAAAACCACTCTGAATTAAAATAAATGCTTTTTGAGTACTCTGCAAATTTTAGAGGCAGTTGGTGATACCAGAGTTGAAAAATCGTGGCTCTGGGTTTTCTGTTCTTGCCCACATGTACTTAGAAAGTATTCACACGTCTTGCTGTCTGGATTGCCAGATTGCTGTGAGCCTGTGTACTCAAATCCTTTAGGGACGCTGGATTACTTCACGGACAGCGATAATAAAGGGGTGGTTGCCTAGGTTACACAAGAGCATATAATGTGATTTATTCACTTATGGTTCACAATATTTATTGAGGACCTGCCTGAGTTAACCCCTCCCTGTGGGATGCGCTCTTCCTCTCCCTTTTGAAAATTGTGTGTATCTGAGGAGATATACGCCAAATGGTGACCATGGGTTTCCTTTGTTGGTGGGTGGTGGGTGATACTATTTCTCCTTTTTTCCCCCATTATTATTATTTTTTTTTCCCTGAGGTGAACTTACATCCATTCTGCAGTCTGAAAATTACAGAGGGGGAAAAATTTTCGCCTATCTCTGAGTAACTAGTTTTTGAGAGTAAGGTTGAAGTTTAACATACATTCAGAAGAGTACACAACTTCTAAGTGTACAGAGTTCCGTGGGTTTTTGTAAATGGGATATACCCAGATCAAGAACCAGAAGCCAGCCCCTTCCCGCCTCCTTTCCAGTCATTTCCCCCACCGGGCCTCCGCTGTTGACTTGCAGTACCTTGCATGAGCTAGGCCTCTTCTTGACTTTCATATTGTACAGCATGTGATCTTTTGTGCCAGGCATCTCACTCTTAACATGCTTGTAAGCCCCGCCATGTTGCTGTGTATAATTGTAGTCTGCGTCCACTGCTGTTTGGAATTCCATCATGTGG